>NW_017099379.1:43622-47030 GCF_001412225.1 Nicrophorus vespilloides
ATTTTTCATTGATATGTCATACTTAATATACATACTTTGTTTTATATTATCTATGATTATAGCTATGCTCTTAGAATTTGTTCATTAATATAATAAAATATAAGTTATGTAACGAAAAAAAGTACGTTGATTTTGTACAGTTCTTCTTTAGCATTGAATTGTTTCAATAATTCAAGAAATACAACTTTGCTGCATATCTATTTGTTTCTTTTAATATCATTTCAAAAAGTCATTATTCAATACTTGTAGGAGGGCATAAAGCAGTGATTAATTTGGCTCTATTTTTAAAAAAAAACCAATGCATTGATCTCATGCATTATATGGTTTTATATTGTTATTATCCAATTCAATTCTTCCATACTTTCTGACGAATTTGTTTTATCACGGAAACTGGAAACAGTGGGTGCGAGAGAGATAACGTATGACTACACGTTATCTCAATGTCTCTTTTTGATTTGCATGTATTGATTTTGGTTTTATTTTAGAAATACATCTCAATAATTTATAGACGTATTTATTTTATTATCCACTCTACTACCGTAGGTCCGAGAAAATGTTAGGTTAGGTGAAGTTGCCCTAAGGTTTTATGTTTAAAAATATATAGAAACAATTTTGTTATATGGGTATTTTCATATCCAGTGGTCTAGGTCAAGTTTCTGTTAGAGGTTTTTTTTTAAATAACATAAAAACAATTTGGTGATATGGGTATTTTCAGCTTCTACAAATTGGTGGATGTAACGTCTAGTTTTTATCACTCGTTTACGAATTTTCAATATAACTTTCGTTAAAAAAATACTTATAGTTATTTTTTTCTTTACAATTTTATAGATTTAAAACTTTACGTCATTGTATGTCATAGGTTTATGAATATGAATGATATTAGTTAGAAATAGTAGAAATAAAATATATATAAAATAATATTTACTTAAATAAACTCCATTTAATTCTTTTCAGCTTAGTGTGAAAACAGAGTACTCACTACTTGATGAATTTGCCATTTGCAAGCACTTATTTATGCGAAATGGTATTTTCAGTAATGATCAACATCAAAACAAAGCAGCGCTCTCGTCTTAGCAACATAGAAATCGCTATGAGACCTGCACTGATCGATTCTTCCGGGGGTCCTTTAAAATTTGTAAAAGCAAAAGAGGGTAGCAGACCAAAAAGTTTGGAAACATTGGAATTCAGTATTTGCAATGATCTATGCAAATACTGAATTCCAATATTTCAACTTTAATTGATTCCATAATAAATCAAAATTAACTTCTTGTTGAAAATTTTATTGTTGGAGATTTAGGAAACTGTATAGTTAATATTACCTTTTACTATAATTGCTAACACTTTCCTTATAACATTTTTCTCATTCATCACTACTTTTTACAACATCCTAACAAGATCTATAAAATAAATTATGTTTTTTGCTTACTTCGAATAAATATATTTTTCATTGTAATTTCGGTATCATATACAAGGATTGTCTCAATTAATTATTTTTCTATTATGTATAAATAGAGCAGGATCATGTTACTTGAATTAATTACATCATATAATCATTACCTTTATGGCACTTTGATGAATTACGTTTGTCCTACTGCCTTAATCAACGAAATATTTGTCTTCATGTATATATGTACTATATACGGTTACTACTTAAATCAATAATTTACATTTACTGCATTTCACTGCAGTATATCACTTGATCCAAGTTTAGCTACATATACTCTATGAATTACTTTTAATTTCTGGTACATCTATTACTACCGGGAATTTTTATTTTATATATTTATATTTTTCGTTTTCTCGAGAAAAATGAGTATAATCTTTAAATATTTAAGTATTTTACAATGAACAACAATATTTTATTGTTTTTGTCTATTGTGTACAAAATAAATTGAAAAATGTGGATTACATTATTTGTCTGTTTTATTGTAAGTTTTGCATTGTATATTTTTTTATTAATTTCAAATTTTGTTGAAAAATCCGACAAAAAAGTGACTAATCTCGAGATAAGTACAAGCCAATGAATCAAATTTGTTCTGGATTTAAGTTATATATCATTATTAGAACTCTATGATGTTATTAGAGTTCTCACAGATATTTAACAATTAATACAAGGATTTAAGCAATTAAATTTGTATTCTTTTTATTCATCCAAATAGATTTGTTTTTTTAATATTTTCATATGATAGAACAAAGGTGGCCACTCATGAAACCAAAGATAGCCACAATCCAGTTTTTATGTTTTATAAAGAGCCATTTTTTTTATTAAATGTAAGTGTATATTTTCATAAATCATTTGCGCACTATTGTAATAGTAGTTTTATGATACCAAGTTTTAAACATTATGCGAGGTATTACTCTATAGTATAGAGTCTATACAATTGGGCCTAGTAGTGGTTTTAAGGAAATCATGAGGATATTCATATCAATATGAATATAGTAGAATCACATATATTTTATCATTATTAACTCTTAGATATTTTATTATGAAAATCCTTATACTTATATAACAAAAAAACTATTGAAGTAATGTCACCAAATTTAATTGTAGCTAAAAGCTACACAACTTTTATAAAGTTGTATAAATTTTAATGGAAGCCGCACTTGACTCAACGAAGACCCGCATTTACCCACATTTGTTAAAGAAGCTCATTTTTAGTACATATTTATTCATCTTTCTGGTTATGGACATATCGGAATTGCTCCAGTTGGTAGATTATTGTTTTGCAAGATTATTTTATTACTAGAAATGAATAATTATATTTAGAATTAAAAGAGATAGTAATCAGTGCGTTATAAATCAAAATTGAAATTTAGATGGAATGTTATTTATGACTGCCCTCGGGAACTTGGGAAATCTGTGCAAGCTCGATGCAACCTAACAGTGCCAAGGGGCGTATTACACCGCACCGTACACAGTTTGACAGGTTATATTGGTGGGTGGTGTTGCGTCGACGTAGGTCCTATATGTATAGGTAAATGTACGTAAATTACTTGTTTACTCGAAGTTTGTAGTTCTTCATTGCATTTAACTATACTTACGTAATGGTAATGGTAATGGTGCGGCTGTCGAATGATCCAATTTTCTTTTCTTTATTGTATACAACAATTTTTCAATTGAATTTGTCCTTCCTCATTGTTGACCATATTTGACAAATGTTTGATTCTTATTTCTTTATAAATCTTTGAGGACTTCATTCAAGTAGGAATATGTTGGATCTGGCACCATAACAAAAGCGCGCAGTACAACCACGTCAAATGTAAGATAATTTGTATGTACTTTTAAAATACTGTAATAGCTGTTAGTAACCTAAAGTACTAGAGTGGATATGGAAATACCTATATCGTGAAATTGTTTGTATTTATTTTAAAATACAAACCCTACCCAGCTGTTGGTAATCTAAGACA
>NW_017099379.1:47036-49655 GCF_001412225.1 Nicrophorus vespilloides
AACCCCCGGTCCGGGACCAAATGGACTTTTCCTGGACGAGAGGTTATTTATGTTTTTGCGTTTTTATAAAAGGCCCATTGTAAATACTATTTTATATTTAGAATCTTATTAAAAAAAAAGTCCTTTAATATTTGGAGTTTCGTGGTCCGTTGGGTCAAAAAGTTTGGGGTCCACTGATCTAAGGGACTAGAGTGAATGTTGCGCATTCATTTGACGTGGGTTGTTTTACTGCACTTTTGTCGAGTCACCATTGGATCTATTTAACTCGAATAATTAAGTTACTTTATTCACCTAATTGTTTTTTTTTCAAATATTAATATATACGTTGAAAATATAATTTGAGATATCTTAAGTCTATCAACCACCTTAATGGTATAATAATATTGGTCTACTTCAAATCGTTGTAGGTCTTCTAGTCTAATTATTGGTTAAATGTTAATATATTAAAAAACAAAATTTGTTAAATTAATCTTTCGTCTTCATATAAAAATTGTTTGTATTACTAAATTTTTGTTTGTTTTATATTATAAATGTATTACTAAATCTTGAACAATAATAAAAAAAAAAATTATTTTTTTTTCAGATTTTCCAAATTTACTTAAATTTTGTTAAAAAAAGTTTTTTAATTGAAATTTTTGTTTTTAATTTAATTACAGGATAACCACACTGGATAATTATATAATTTAACATGAAACGTAAACTGAAAACTCCTCCACTTTTCGAAAAGTGGAAAAATATATTTAATATCTCGATTTTAAACATTATTGAAATTTTGGTAAAAACACTTCTTAATTGAAAATTTTGTATTTAATTATTCAAGAATTGAAACACTTTTTAAGATGCTTTGTGCAATTTGCTTGATAAACATTGTTATGTAATTACAATTTTAAAGTTTTTTTTTTTAAGTTGTTTCCTTAGTAATTTTATAACAAGGGCTCCATCATTATGCAATAATTTGTTTTATGAAAATGTGAAAACTGAAAAATTCTAGTTAATGTTTCAATTTTTAAAATTAGTGAAACTTTGTTAACAACACTGCTTAATTATATGTTAAAATTTCTGGCAAACCGGTTGAAAATCACGGTTCTAAAGTTTTAAATTCACTGATTCAGCTGACGATTTTGAAAACAATCATCTAATTTTTCTCACTCTTTTCGTGTCCGAACAAGGCGATTTTTAAAATAATCATCTAATATTATTGCCGTTTTTTTGTCGAACGCGTAAATTTGATATCGCATTTATTTAAAGTAAAATATACTAATTGAATATACAATTTTAATAATCCGTAAATACACGATTTTTTTTATTATTAATAATTACAATAATAAATTAGATGCGAATTTAGAATAGATTTGAAACGAATCGCTGCTATTTTCTAGCCGATTTTGTATTGGTTTAAATTTGGATTTAAAAAAATATCTTCTAACAAAAAATGGTTTGCGGGTCGACCCGAACCATAGAACCAATAAAATTGTTAGTAAAAGAAGGCTACGTGTTGACGATCCCTCTTTTAGCGTTTGGCGATATGATTCGCAGCTGCAACTAATTTTTTATTACTCTCTTATCTAGTGTTCGAAACTTCCTCTTTTTGTGGCCCAATAACTATTGTTCAAACGTTCAAAGTAGCTGCGATTCGTCGTGATGTTTGAAAGAGAACTTATCCACAAAAATATTAGAATTAGAATTCAAGAAACTCTTATTTTATTATTAAGTCCTCCTTATTTACTTAACTGGTGCCTAGGGTCTACGAAAATGTTAATGCGAATACCCTACCTGTTATTGGGCAAGTAAACTGAGAAGTTTTCTTCATACCTGCGGAAGGGCCCAATATTTTTAGCTACGCCACTTCTTGAGATGTTAAGAATAGGAATATCTTGGATCTATATAACTTCTATTCACTTAAATATTATTTGAAAATACTAATTTATACATAGAATAATATGATTCGATTTGACTTCTTATGTCTTTGTTATATGATAATATTCGATTATGTACATAAAATCGTTAAATTTCAATATATTGAATAACATGATTTAATAAATCCATCTTTCATCTAAATATTTCATGTAAAAGTATTTTATTAATTCGTAACATGCTCCAACAATGCGATTTATTACATTTTATTAATTCGTAACATGCTCCAACAATCCAATTTATTACATAACAAAAGGTATTAACTATTGATAATTACACAACAGGGAACGTACATTTTTTTTTCTTCACATTTTTAAAATTACTTGCGGTTACGCAAACCTTTCGAATGAGCACGCTTTAATATATTTGTATTGAAAATTCTTGTAATTAAAAACACTGCTAAATTGAAATATTAGTTTTTCCTTTTTTTTTGTTTTTTCATATTTTATTATTGAATAAGATGCGGACGGACGCACATAGTTAAGTAATTACGAGTTTTCAAGAAGTTTTTCTTAATAACTCGAAAGTTACAATAGATAATCAAATACTCAAATTAAAGACTAAAGTTTTACATTTCCAATGATTCCAAAGGTCAATATTTCGATTTTAAATATTCTTAAAATGTTGTTAAAAACACTGCTTAATTAATTTTGTTTTGTTTTAATAATTCAGATTGTTATGTAATTACAACTTTTTAAGTTTATT
>NW_017099380.1:0-2483 GCF_001412225.1 Nicrophorus vespilloides
TTACACCCAAACGGCTATAACCACAGTAATATATCGATAGTTGCTAGATTCCACAAACATTCAGCTTTCATATGCATCTTTTGGATTCATTCTATCTATTATAGGTTTCGAGAAAATCAATGAAATGTGAAAACACTGCTTTTTCGAGCATTTTTTAAACTTTGAACACGAATTACACCCAAACGGCTAAAACCACAGTAATATATCGATGCTTGTTAGATTCCCCAAACATTCAGCTTTCATATGCATCTTTTGGTTTCATTCTATGTATTATAGTTTTCCAGTAATTCAATTAATAACCTAACCTTACTTATTATTTTGACAGTTTGTCAAAACAAGTTTCACAAGTAACATTGAATTTGCATAGTTTTGTTTTAATAAGATTTCTTTGTCATTTGTAAATTTAAAAAAGTAGATAATGTAGCAGATGTTATAAAAAAAACCACTATGTTACAGTCATATGTTCAATGATAGCGTTAATAAAACTGGGAAAGTCGTAAACCGACTGGAAACACAATTTAATTCTCCATTTTATGTGCATTCAATATGCAAAGCTTTATGTCAGTTGAAGGAAGAGTGACATGTTGCAGAATCATGAACGTCGAAAACATCGATACTCTTTACGAAACGCTTCAAGTGTTACATGAACCATACGCAAAATACACGAAAAATTGTAGTAAACTGAATGCTGTAATTTACAAATTACAAACTGTAATTAATTTAAATTGAATCGAAATGAGTATGTGTATGCAGATAGTTTACCTTGCGCAAATTAGTTGTGCGATTCACTTTAAACTCTCGGATAAATCTTTGGCGGAAGCGGCGCATTTCAATCCGCTTCAGGAGAATCCAACTTAAACCAGGCTGTTTGTAGTGAACGCACGTATCGACCTACGCGATTCATACAGACACACCTACACTCTTCGCAACATCAACATAAAACCCAAACAATTTGAAAAACCCTAAAAACAATGTTTATTTTCTTTTACTTTGATTCTCGAAGAACTCAAAACAATGCGAATTTATTACAGCTTTTGTTTGTTGAAGCAGTGAGGTAATTAATCAATTAAAGCGAGTGTCGCAAAGTGAGATTTAATTATATTGCTCTCCTCACTAACTTTATCTCATCCTCTTCTTTTTTTTCTTCTTTGCGTCCTCCCGACGTGTCGTCCTTCGCCGTTGGGCTTAAATTAAGTTACGCTCCTTTTTCCGACCGTCCACTTAATCAGACGTCTTCGCCAATTCTCGACGAGATTCTCGTTTCCTAATTAAAACCAATTTGTCAACAATTTTCTATTTCATTAAGTTGTTGAAACAACCTGAAAAAAAAACCTCAAATAAAATATATTTTTTCTTAATTATAATCCAAATAATCTAGTGACACAAATTTCGTTTCGCTCTTGAAAACACGATGACTCTTTTTGTTGAAAATGTATTATGAAATTTCATCAATTTTTTGTTATGTGACATTTTGCGAGATGAATACTCTTGCATGATGAAATTGTATCTCCAATTTAATATATATTCACGTGAGCTATGCGAATGCTCAATTTAATTAAGTTCAATATGTTATGGTTAGACGTTCGCTTTACCCGGCGCATCCACCCATACGCTGTCTGTATTTTACCCTATTGAGTCTGATTGTTTTGGGTTTCGTTTTTCGTGTTCGCAGGAATCGTGAACAGAGGAGATTCGTTCCGGAGACGGCGATCGAGGAGTAACAGTCTTTGTCCCCCGACGATGGGTGGTGGCGGAGGAGGAGGTGGGACACCGTCCCCCGTCTGCGACGACATCGATCCCACTCTGCACGATACGGCGAGGTACAGTGTCGCCCTTCTGGGCACCCAGGGGGTGGGCAAAACCGCCCTTATCAGCCAATTCATGACATCAGAGTGCATAAATGCTTACGACAGACAGAAAGGTACGTACTTACTGCTGCGAAAAAGCAAGACCGCAGCATGATGATGATTCCCCTACCAGTCTCCAGCTTCTTCTGCCATCCGAAACTTTCCCTAAGCTCGGTTTCGCAGTTTACACGCGTTCCGACCGACCCAAACCACCTCAGTTCTAATCCTGGAACAAAACACCCATTGGCTCACCGAAACCACAATCATATTTGATTACACAGTCCATTAAAACCCTCCATCTATCATCAAACATATCAACTTCTATTAATTAACAATTAAAATTTCTTATTTAAATGATTTCATCAAAAAAAACTACACTTTTCACTTTCATCAAAGAAAATAAAAATACATGAAGTAAAAGTAAAATAGTTTTAGTAAGTAAAAATATACATTATTTCCATAGAATGATGACTTAGTTAATATACTAAAACAATTATTGCAACAATTTAATTACAAATTAAAAGTTGTCGCAGAATTAGCAGTCGCCTACTGTTTCCGACATTTTTGTTTTATTTTGTTTTTCGTGGGTTGACAGCTTACCTAACTGTGTTGACAGTTCACATGAGGGATTTTTTT
>NW_017099381.1:0-7855 GCF_001412225.1 Nicrophorus vespilloides
TACGCTGAAGAACATTTTTTTCTCGTTTTTTATTCAGTTTTTACAGTTTTTCGTGATTTTCTCGACAAATCCTTAAGATAGTTACATCATCGACCACTCGTATGAAAGCTGAATATTTTGTCTTCTCGACAAATCCTTAAGATAGTTACATCATCGACCACTCGTATGAAAGCTGAATATTTTGTCTTTCCAACAAGCCTACATACATCTTCGTGCTGTCATCGAGTCGCCTGCTATGAGCTGTAGAAATTGAAATATAAAAGTTTTTTTTTCAGTTATTCGTGAATTTCTCGACAACGCCTGCTATCAGCTGTAGAAATTGAAAAACAGAGAAACGACATTTTTTTCAGTGTTTACAGTTTTTCGTGAATTTCTAAGACAATTACATCATCGACAACTCTTATGAAAGCTGAATATTTCACCTTTCCATCGAGTACTCTTACATCTTCGTGCTTTATTCGAGTAAAAACATACTTAATTATAAAAAAAATATGAATCTTTGCAACCGGCTATTGACTGTGGCTCTTTTTGTTCACTCTATGAATTATACAAAACTAGCGCTTAATATCTGTTAGATAACTTTACTAAAAAAAAGTCTCTTCCTCGATTAGTCCGGTTTTTTGTAAGAAAAATGACTGGCATAACGAGTGACGATGAGAAGAATAGTCCTTGTGTACACATATTATGTGTATTTTTGTATATGTCGCACTATAAGAGTAAAAATCCGGAAATTTTAGAACGGATTAAACTCGTCAAGTGAGGTTCCACTGTATTTAATTCCTTGATTAGTTCGGTTTACAAAATGTATTACATCCGTGGACATTTTTAACACGATCATTATATCCCCACCTGTTAATTAGAATAGATCTCCATTTCATTATTTTTCTTCCAAAGTGCAGCTCCTCCTCGACCTTGCTGCCCATATAATTGCAGTTATTTCCGATATTGTCTTGCAATTGGAATGTGAATGTAATAGAATGTTGATGGAAGATCTGAGTATGTACACAAACGTATGGATGTATAAGTGCCGGTTCTATTTTTAATTATGATACTTGAACATATAATGACTTTTTATCTTTTCCGCGTGGAAAGAATAGAAAAAAAAAAGAGGAAAGAAGAAGTAGAAGAGAAGAGAAGCGATGGAAGGCAAAGGAAAAAAATATTATTATAACAGAGAGAAAAAAAAAGCGAACAGTGGAAGGAAAACGATTTTTTTTTTCTCTCAAGGATTTCCATCGATGACGGTAATTAAAAACCAAACGTTTGGAGGTGAGCCTGAGAGAGAAAGATGGAAAATGTACGCAAACATCTTAGGAGCGACTGGAATCACAATACAATGTATTATCCTTGCTAGATGGATGGATCGTGGAAAATGTTTTATCGCTTATTTATGTTTATAATAATGAATCTAAATCGAAAATTGATGGAATACTAATATTTCACTTAATAAATCGTCGCCGACACAAATAGATATTTATTGTTATTGCGTAGACGTGAATCGTGTTTGTTAGTTTGTTTGTTTTAATTGATTCAACTTCATATGATCAAATGAAATTTCTATATGCACATAAATATTTTCACCTTGACTGTGTCTAATAAACACTATTATAAACTGATTGATTTCTTCTCTTTCTTACATTTATGTTTAAGGCACGAAAGGTGAGACACGTATAGTTTGTACATTATCACAATCTTACTACATATAAAATGATAAAGTGGTCCGTGTTGAATTGAATCTTACCAACGTTAAAACTATTTTTTCAACACTTACATTAAATTTTCATTAAATCATTATCAAGATTTGTTATTAATAAAATATAAAAACTTTCAAAATTTCGACAAAAATAAAATAACACCTCACTCAATAAGTTCGTAGGTTGACTAATTTAAACAACAACTTTTGAGCAATATTCGACTTTATTCATCAACATAGTCTCCTTCAAGAGTGATACAATCCTTCCAACGTTTCTCTAACATTTCGATACCTTTCTAGTAGAACGATTTATCTTTGGCCTCAAAATACGTTTCAGTTTCGACAATCACTTCTTCATTGGAGCCAAATCTCTTTCACTTGAGCATTCTTTTTAGGTCTAAAGCAGATCTGGAGAATACGGTGGTTAGGGAAGCAATTCAATGTGCAATTCGTGCATTTTTGCCATCGTTTTGATCGACTTGCGACTTCTGTTATATTCAGGGTATCAGCAATCTTTCTCTACCATTTGTCTCAACAAACACTTATCAAGCTATTGCTTTGCTTCAACGGTATTTTTCCCATCAAGAAGTAATGTTTTATCAACACATGAAATTCAGATTTTTCCATTGTTTTGAAAATTACTAAAGTAACGTCACTAAAACCACCGTAACTAGTAAACTAAACGTCAGATTGCCATGAAATAAAATAATATGGATAGAGGCACCTACTATATGTCATCCTACAAACTTATTGACTGAAATGTTACTTTATTTTTGTCGAAATTTTGAAAGTTTTTATATTTTATTAATTATAAATATTGATAATGATAATGATTTAATGAAAATTGAATGTAAGTGTTGAAAAAATAGTTTTAACGTTGCTAAGATTAAATTCAACACGGACCACTTAAAACAATTAAAAGAAAATATTTATGTTTATCTTGCATTATAAAAGCATTTTATCCATATTATTTTTAATACGCGTTCAAAGTTGAAACATTGAAATTAGAACGTTCGAACAAGGAGTGTTTTCACATTTCATTGATTTACTCGAAAACTATAATAGATAGAATGAATCCAATATATGCATATGAAAGCTGAATGTTTGGGGAATCCAGCAAGTATAGATACATTCCTGTGCTCTTATCCATATTGCTGTAATACTCGTTCCTTTTATGAAATGGAGGGAGGTGGGGAGGCGCCAAATGATTACATACTTTTGAGGGCGGCGTATTAACATCAAGTTTGGAAACCACTGGATTAGATAATATCTCGAAACCATTAATTTTAGATTATTTTAATTCTTACTTATTATTACGAAAAACGATAAAGTACAATGTACAAATTAAAATATCAACAAAAACTTGATTATTGGCGATATTTGTGCGTTACAATATAGAAAATTCCATTTTTTAAGTTGGTCAATATAGAAAAAAGTTTGGAAACACCTGCACTAGACTATAAGTGTGTAACATTGTAAAGTTAGATAACACTAAAAATCTACTTACCTTAAGATCAATGCTTTCTGTCTATGGTATTTATCGTAATTTACGAAAAAAATTAAATATTATATTAATTTTATTATCACAATATAACTAAATACAAATAATTTTAGTGTAATCCAAATTTAGTTAAAGCTTCTTTTGAACAAACACATTTTGTAAGTTCGATTCATAACCTTTCTTGTTTTTACCTGTCTTGCCGTATCTCTCTTATGTATATATTTCCTTGAAGTAAGTTTAAGTTTGGTTTAATAGTTATATTTTTAGTTTTGTTAGAAGAAGTTGTTTATTTTGATTATTTGGGCTGAAGAAGGAAGTTATGGTTTAATTGGAAAAAGCTGTTTACTTTAATTAATTGGGCGGAAGAAGAAATCCGAAGAATTAAGTGTTACTTTGATTTTTGTGCTGACAGTGGCTGGCTTGTTGGCACGTAATACGGAAGCCACTTCAGAAACAGTATGTTTTCTTTGCACATTGTCTATTAAAAAGCTTATTATAGAAAAAACAGATATCTAAAATGCAGTTTGTTTTCTTCAATCCTTAAAAAGGTAAAAACAATTATCAAAGGCCACATAATCAAGTACGTGTTATCACAGATTAAAAGTATATACTTTAAGTAATATGTCTAGTTAGTATTATCAGTATATAATTATAAAAATAATAAATACATTACAGTATTTCTTAATCAATGTTTATCTGTTACAACAACTTACTTAAGTTAAAACTAATTGTAGTGTCTTCAAAAATAATTGCAAGTTTTATTTTAATATGAAGTGAGTACAAAGTACTACAATATAATGTAATTGTGCACTTTCAAAGTACGGTTTTCAATAGAAAAGTTTTTCATGTAAATGCAGTAAAATGAACTACCTTATATATAATTGTTACTACTAGCAACTTTCAGATCAATTTGTGTGCATATTTTAAATCAGTAAGGATATGATTTTTTTTTTCGATTAAAATTATGTAAATAGTTGTTAACAAATGTGAGTTCTTACTTCTAAATTAATTCTTTCAAATTCAGTAATTATTTTCTGGGAACATTGGAGACCTTGACCATTGCAGTTTATTTTCTTCAATATATTCATTGCGTTTACTCTATTCAGATTTCGACCTTCGCAGATGATGATCGAATCCCAAGGTTTATTGCATAACCAAACCTGACCTAAGGCAAGCGGAAATTAACTGACCTAAAATTTAAAAAAAAAAAAAAACTAAATCCAATGGAGTGAATGAATCTTTAGAAAAATGGTCATTTGTATTTATATTTGATTTAATTTATGAATAAAATACGTATAAAATGAAAAACAGTTACTTTTTGTCTTCATACAATCTGCATTTGTCATGCAGATGTCTTTAAATATTAATATAAATTGAATTATATACAAAAACTAGACCTACAGTCAACAGCAAATGTGTTTATTTCATATCAGTAATGGTTCTATTTTTCTATCCTAAATATAAAAAATAAGTTATCAAATATTGAGAAGCACTGCAGTAGAACTAAAAACAGATATGTTTCAAAGATTTTCGATTAGAATCGCAGAAATATTTCAATATTATAACTGTTCTTTGAAACAATATTCTATTGTAAAACAAACAGTTAAAACCCTATATTAAGATTAAGGAGTTATTTGTTAAAAGATATCAGAAAATCCAGGAAATTTGCAGATTATTGCTACAATTTTCTACCTTTGTAAATAAATATTATTACCATAACAAATCGGTAGAAAAACATCAGAAATTATAAATAATAATGTACAGGTAATATAAGGAGATAGAAATAACTACATGAAATAAATATGCGCCGCTCGCAAATAATTGCACTTAATTTGATGATACAAATTAACGAATTGCACAACTGGTCTTCAAGGCCTTCGAAAGTCCATTTCATTTATTTTTAAAACCAACCAGTTTTTTTTTTGTCGTCAATATACACACACATTCAATGTTTATGCACACTTATTTCAAATGCACATCAAAACAAATTCGACCGCTCCAAAGTGCTTTCCTCGTCGTGACTATGCTTCTCTATACCTGTTATGCAATTATACCAGTAGCCACGAAAAGGGTACTTTTTTTAAAAAAAAAAATAGGTTTGATTATTTTGACCGAGAAAACAGGACGGATTCTTGAGATTCCAGTGTGGCTCCTGAAGGTCGTAAACCGACCCGACCCACTGGAGGCGCCTGTCTGATCCTCGCTGAAGACATTGCATGGAAGAGACTGCCGAATCTGGTCGAGTCCAGTCCAGTCGCTATATGCTATCGCCGAGAGGAACAATAATTATATCGTAAAGTGCGTAACGGACGGGTTTACAGCATATTTATGCAAATTTTTCTTCTTGTCGTAGTGGCAGACCGCTAAACAAAAGGGGACAAAGGCATTTTGTTGTCTAAGGTCAAAACGCGAATTCCGCACAACAAAATAAATTGCTAATAATAACTAAATTTAGGAAACCTCTTTTTTTCTAAACAACTCAACGTAAAAGTAAATAATTAGATTAATAACGCAATAAATTTATTTATTCTCAGAAACAAAATGACTATTGCAAATAAACAAAACAATTACAATCAATACATATGATAAGACACAGCGTCCAAATAAATTTAGAAGTTAACAGTCCGCCCCTGCAAATCTTGCTATAGTTTACTTCTTCATTACTTACAGATACGGCTCTGTAGAAGCCTTAAGGCCCGGACCTTTCCTATAAAAACCCCTATAAATTCGTAAACAACAACACTTAACGAGGATAATTCGTTCCATGATAAAAGCAAAACACTCAATAAACAAAACAAAGGAAAATGCGTGATCACAAACGACACTATGATGTAACTATAATAATCTTTATTGCAATAGTCACATACAAAAATAAACATTTTTATTCAATAACATTTTTTTAAATCCGTCCCTGTCCTATTTCTGACATCGCTTCGATGCTTACCAACCCCAACTACAGTAGATTTTTTTTTAAATTTAGTCTCAGTTTCGAATTTGCCATGTTCGTATTGGATTCTGTGACATAACAAATAATTTGTCATGCTTGAAAACTATCCAATACATTCATGTATAGTTGGTTGCATATCGTTTTACACCATGTTGAACAACCTGGAATAGCCGAACAAATCAATTTAAAATGTCCAAACAATTCAGCAAATACTTCGAGATTATATCATACATTCATCATTCTAAAGTTGATAAAGTCTTTTGTAATGTTGTGTAATATCAACGCATTACATCATACAAATTGTAAATTCCAAGTTGTTGTAGTGTTCCCAGGTTTAGGGGAAGGCCGAACCAAGATTAATTCTAATGATATTTGAATCCTTAAGTCAGAAAACTGAAATGTGTTCACGAACTACACGGAAGTATGGACATACACCACCAGCATCTTCTCCAAAAGATGTTCTAAGACACATTTATGATTTTTTAGTTATCATTCGAAAAAGAATACCCATTTCCGAAGTTACAAAAGTTGATCGTTATTTCAACTTCCTACTTGTGCAAAAATACTTTCAACAAAGTCAGTAATAAGATAGATATAGCATATATCAATAGTTTAATCGTTTAATTAAACGTAAAAGAAAATAAATACTTCTTGTAAAATATTAAAGTCTAATAGCATTAAGCAATATTTCCCGAATTGTAAAACAAAAGCTAAGGCATAATCATTATTTTTACAATATAAATATACTTTAATTCAGGCAATAATCCACAAATGTACCTAATTTATTATTAGTTTATTAAGTATGCAATGTCTTATTACCTCAAGTTTCAAAAATTATATCTCTAATATTTCACTTTGAAAGTTCATTGGTTTTTTGTCATTACGAAGGTACATCATCAGCCTTTCAGACACAGATAAAATTTTGTGAACCATGGATAAGTCAACGAAGTGTTTGGTAAAGATCCAGCTAATTAAACGTCGTTGATTTGAGAAGATCCAATCTGTACATGTTGATCTTCAAGTTGAACCACGTGGACAACCTGAGAGCAAAGATGATAATAAAGAACTGAATGAATTAGCAGCAAGGTTTGACGGTACTAGTCCAACAATATTAAACGTTTGAAACAAATGATCTACTGCAGAGGTTCCCAAACTTGTTTGTGTCGTAGACCCCTTGCCATGTTTTTCGGTTTTGGGTGGACGATATTTTGTAAATTTCTAACTGTAGTGAAGTTTAGTGTTAAAACTTAAAGTAAAAAGAACTAAGTACAAACGAAGAACTTAAGGTTCAGTTTAAAAACGGATATCAGCAATTCTGGCTGCAAAACAACATACCCGTTCCGTTACTTATCCCGTATTATGGAATATAGCGAGGAAATTTTTTATTTACAACAACATACCCGTTACTTATCCCGTATTATGGAATATAGCGAGGAAATTTTTAATTTCCTTTCCATCGTCATACCTAGTGGAAAGTGTTACCAATCTCCTAACGAAAAAAAGAAACAGACTGGACATCATTAGCCGAGGAGATTTAAGATTAAACCTTACAAAATTGACGCCAAATGTTGATAAAACCTTATAATTTTTTATTAAAGCATCAGGTTCATCCTTCTCACTAAAAACATTTACTTATTGCTTAGTTTATTTTATGTTACCTATATTTTATATAACAGATACAAAATTCTATTTTGAGTATAAAACTTAACATGTG
>NW_017099382.1:0-123770 GCF_001412225.1 Nicrophorus vespilloides
TCATTTCTCCAAAACCTGAAGGGGGAAAGTTTTCAATTAATTTTTGTTTGTTCCAATTTAAGAATTTTATTTTGTTTGTCTATTACATACTTACTATTTTCATGTAACTTTTTTTAATTGATTGTTTTCTTTTCAAAAATTTTTTGGGGTAATGGTTAAAAAAGTTCCCCGACCGCTGATCTATGGCATATAGATTAGAATAATTGTTTTCTTTTTTTTAAATATTTTATGAGTTTTTCAGAATTATTGACATTTAAAAGAAAATGTAGACAAAGTACTCATTTTATTTACTGTCGCGGGTTACCTATTATGGAATTAGGCCCGTGTCTAGGCACCTGGCTTTTGGTGAACCAGAACCAATATAATATACCTATAGTATATATTGTTTTTAGTATTCTATAAATATAATATGCCTAAGGACATATCCCATATAAATGGAGTTTTGAAATGAACTATGATTGTAAAGTATAAGTATGTCTTTATTTTAACATGAAGAAGGCCATAGTTAATAAATTGTCGTAATTATTCATCTAATTTTTATTTCATATATTTTAGTTTTTTTAATAAAATATCATTACGTTACCCAGAGAGCATCGAGAATATTGTCCAAATTGTCGGAGTGTAAAGATTAAATTATTTATATAATTATAAAACTTTGTTTAGTCAATTTGTAGAAGTGGATTGATTACTAATTGGACATGCGAAAACAGCAAACGAGAAGTGCTTAAATTCCTTGCAAAATCACAATTTCATCTCGGATTTTACACGCGGACGCGGTTTATTGACACCGTGACCCACTTAACCGGTGAAATGCTCCTCCAGCTGGGAATTTCTTTTTAGTCATCGAATGATCTTGAATTCATGACGTAGGCTTTGAACGGAGAATAAAATAACTCTACTGCATTTTACTCAAGATAAGATAAAATGTACTAGTTTTCTAAACTATAAATATATAATAATTATTACATAATATTTCATTTTTTAATGAAAGAAAAAACGTATATATATAAAAAAAAAATAATAGAAAAATTATTTATTAAAATTAGTTTATATTTCTCTTTTATGCATTATTTTTTATTGTAATGATAACAGAATAGATTTATAATGAATTTAGAACAAAAAATACGCTGTTTCCGCATTTTATAAAATAGAACATACAGGGAGATACAGATAAATTTGTTAATTGAGTAACCAAATAGAATTTCCAGAATTTTCTGGGACATAATACGTCTTCATAGTTCATTGGTCTTCCTTCCTGCGTAGATATGTTTTGAAAAAGAATGTTGTTTACAAGTTTTACAGATTACTTTAAATTATAAATAATTACTATAATCATGTGATTTGAAATGAAAACGTTAAAACGTTATTTTTTTTTATCAATTTTGGGATGGTTTCTTTGGTAGGGATTAAATGTTGATTGTAGTGCGTCCGTTTTTTTTTGTTCAAAGAGAGAGTGAAACCCATTTGCATCTTCTCTCCAAATACAATGCCACCAAAAGTAAAAGCAGTCGCGTTCAATACGTGCCAACGATAACATGAAGACACTGTTAGCTTTTATACTGGTACTGGCCATCATCGATAATGTCTTTTCTATATACGTTACGAACACAAATGTCACTCAACCGAAGAAGAAAAATCGCGATGATCCAGCAGTTTGGACGGAGGACGAAGTTTGGGGTCCCATCCTGGAGGACTACGCACTTACCAGTCATCGGTAAGTTATAATTATTTTTTTTATTTTTACTATTGACATAGATTAATTGAAATTAATGTGAAGGGAGAAACGCGTCCTGAGATACTCGACTCCTTATCCGGCCCAATATATAACTATCGAACGAGCTGATAAATATGTGGATGAAGGAAAGGAAGGAAAAGTGTCACCAGGAAAGATCGTGACACGACCAAGTAATGTTCCGCAAAAGAAACAGCCCGGAAAGCAAGTTTCCGAAACCGATTTATATCTGCTTGGGGCGATCGAGAAATTGGTATACAGAGTGGACTTCATGGAAAAACGGTTGAGGAGGGTCGAAGAGATGCTGTATTATGTTATGGCTGGAAACAGGATTGATCAAGGTAGTGCTATTTTTTTTGCATGTTCTATATTATTACATAAATATATGTCAAATATGACCGGTAACTTCTATAAATCATCGATTATTGAAAAATTCTTACATTACATAAAAGTATTTTGATCTAATTAATTAAAATAACATTAACTATAAACAACGTTCAGAATATTATAGCTTTTTAATTTTATAATTCAATTGAATTCAATAATTGAATAATTATATATTATCATTATCGATATACAAGAATATTAATTAAAACAGTTAATATTATAATAGTAACAATATATTTGGGCGGAAAGACCTATGGTCAGTAGGTCTTTATTATTATGATTATATGAATATGAATATGTTTTATATTTTATTTATTTATTTATTTATTTAACATCATTTTTTTTCAATAATCATAGAATTACATACTAGAAACAATAAAATTATATATTTCCGAAAACTGCGCGCCCAAAAATTGTTAACATTGTCAAGGAGGCTATGAAAAGTGCGGAATATTGGCGAATCTGGTTACCCGAGGTACTGGTGATGAATTAAATATACTCGATATCTTACAACATGAAATTTGATCATTTATAGTTTTTCAAATCTATTTGGCACATGTTCAATTAATAATAAGATCTATTTGAAAAATAATAAAATTAGATAAATAATTACATAAATTTAACAAAAAATTCTATTGTCTAAAAAAACTAAATAATAATAAACAAAATTTATTGTATAATAAAATACTTTTTTCGTCCATATACCAAAATATTATTTTATAAATATTTGTTAAAATGTTATATTTTAACACAATTATATTTTTGCATACTTTAAAAAAAAGATAGTTTAAATGATTTGTTATAATATTAGGTAAAATTGTTATCGAAATTTAACAAAATGAAAGCAAAAGTGAAACTGTTTACACAGAAACCCAGTTATGAAATAAGTAATGCATATCTCATATATTTGTCATACACAGAATATTTAACTAATCACTTTCTATTTATGTGTGTTTTGTTACCAGAACCTTGCGCCGCGAATTTCACCAGAGCCGGATCGAATTGCTACTATTTCGCCAGTTATGCAGGAAGAGAAATGGATTGGAAGGCGGCGAATAAACATTGCCATAAATTGGGTGCAGTTCTTGTCGAGATGGAGACCATGCAGGAAAAACAAGACATAGTAGCTTATATTCAAAGCAATTCATATTTACAAGGTTAGCTATAATATTTATAAATTATGGCGATTTGGTTACATGTTTATGGTTATTTTAGGTAAAGACTTTTGGACTGGTGGTTTGAATCCTGGACTTTTATGGATTTGGAGCGGAAGCGCAAAGGCCGTGATTACGAACAAAAAGGATGAGAATTTGAAACCCAATGAACTTCCATCAGTAAATATACATGGGGAAGGAAGATGTCTGAGATTGGCTTATGATCCTGCACTTCGATCATATGTGTATAAAGGAACTGATTGCTCGGTGCGTTTCAACTATATTTGCGAGTTGCCGGAGAGCACTTCTACTAATGAAATCAAAAGGATTGGAAGAGAAAGGAAGTTATTTATAGAGGATGAGCTCTGAACGAGATGGAATTGATTTGCAGAGAGCCAAAGATTGAAAAGAAACGTGAAGAGAAAGATACTTTCTATTGTATTAATTAAATCGATTATTTATGGAAAATTATTTAATACATTTATTGGATATATTATAGGAAATTTATAAATTAAACTTTGATCAAGATATTAGTTTTTAATTCATAATGAACAAAATTAAATAACGATCTCCTTTTTCTTTCTAAGAGAAGAATTACTTTACAATTGCGGATATTTATGATCAGTTTCATGTATTTATTCATATTTTATATTTTCTACTCTATATAGCTACTCCATAATATTTAATTTTAAATGATTTGATTTGATTTGGATAGAAAATAAATCATAAACATTGTCAGTGTCAAATTTTAATTAAGAAAGCCTCAAATTTTAAAATGGTTCCACGACAAATTTAATACCACCCTTCAAGAACTTGCAGTCTGCCCATAATTGCACAAGTCCCACAAATAAATATTTGAATTATAATTTAAGTATACATATGAGCCTTAAACTAGAATTACGCTTGGGGCTTCTCATGACGTTAAATCTTTTTTTATTATAGATAAAAGAGAGAGCCATAATTATTTTGTATAATATACAGTGGAACCTTGCTTAACGAGCAAAATGAATTGTACAAAAAATGAGCAACGAGTAACGTTTCGCATAACGAGTGATAATGAGAAGAGAAGTCCCGGATTGTGCGCTTACCACATCATTTCAAAACTCGTTTACACATATTTTGTGTATTTTTGAATATATTAACCATCTTCGATTTTCTTTGTCAACTTTGTTTAAAGCGGATACTAGTTGTATCTTAGTGTTGTTTGTGATTACAAAATTTTCAAACTTGTGTTCAGACATATTATTTGTGTTTTTTTTTTGTGTAAAATTTAATAACACTGTCATGTCTCCGAATAAAAAGCTAAAGATTAAAAATAACCATAGATATGAAAAGCAAGATCATGAAAAATCGAGAGTAAGTTATACTTTTTTTTCTCCGGCATGGAACGGATTAACGGAATTTACATTGGTTTATATGGGAAAACGTATTTCATTATACGAGTAAAAATCCGGAAATTTTGGAACGGATTAAACTCGCTATGCGAGGTTACACTGTATTTAAAAGAAAAATCTAAATAATAAACATTATATAAAAAGCAGTTAAAATATTAATTTATTTAATAATAAATTAATAATAACATTTTTTTTATATGATTGTAAACATTTTAAGAAATATCTTAAACGTATAATAATAATATTTATTATAACAGTAACATAAGATAAACAAATACAAATTTATTGTGTTCAACCATTATTATAATATATTGGGTTGTGTAATAGGTTCCCGCGTTTTTTTTTTATTTAATTTTTCCCTGAAAATGTGTCTATTGTTAGGTAAAGTATATATAACAATTCGCAAGTATTTTTCTTGCTCTACAAACCTATCTCCTTCAATTCAGTCTTCATCGTTGGTGAAAATAACGCACTTTGTATGATTCGACATGGAACGGAAAAGATGATAATCCGTTGACGTAAGGTCCGGAGAGTATGATGCTGTAGAACATCCATTCGAGATTATTCAGAGCCTCCTTGACAATGTTTACAATTTTTGTGAAGAAAGATGACTTGACCACGTAGATTGGCCCTTTTCTGCAGAATTGCTTCGTTCACGCGAGATAGCATTTCTTGTCGACAGACCTGTTCTTCTCCAGTGTTTTCCAGAAGATTACACCTTTACGGTGTCCTCTAAGCCAGTTATCCCCAACCTTTTTATCGCCGCGGACCGGTCAACGTTTGATAATTTTACCGCAGTCCACTGAGGACAGTTACACCAAAAATTAATATAAAGTGATTTAACATTTAACTCCCTAGATTCTAGTGAGCTAAAATAAAATGAAAATAATTTAATGTTCCTTGGGCGGTTCGGTGCCATCTAATCCACAGACCGATACCGGTTTGTGGACCGAAGGTTTGGAACCACTGCTCTAAGCTATAGAGCATACAAATGTCGTGAACTGCTTACGTAGCCTTTTTGCTTACTGCAACTTTAATTTCAAAAGTGTAAAAGTTGATTCAAATTTTTAACTGATATTTGTTCAATAATTTCTTTTATATTTTATAAAAGTAGGTGTTTTAAAATATAATCAAATTTGTCGGAGTACCTTGCTACTTAAAAGAAATCTTGAGCAATTTACGGGCCCGAATAATATCTTGTAGTGGGGATACAAATTTGAAGTGCCGCAACTGAAGTGAAAATTCGAAATTCAGATTGATATAATAACGTTTTCAATATTTAGAATTTGTTAACAGGAACTTCTATAATTATATTATAGAATATTTCTTATTCTTAAGATTTATAATGAATAAGTCAACGAAAAAAAAAATACAATAATAATAATTATTATTTATTGTTATTAAAAATAAATAACAAGAATTAATAATCGGGCAAAAAAGCCATCGACCTAGGTCTTAAAAGTATTTTTTTCAGTATCCGTCGTACCTATTGAAATATAGTAGAATAATTTAAAAATGTTATTGTAGAAATTATAATAATAAAAGACATTGTCGGGATTTCGATTGTCGGGATTATGGTAGTCGGGATTTCGATATATTCGGGATTTTGATACAGTCGGGATTATGGTAGTCGGGATTTCGATACACTCGGGATTTCGAACGTCGGGCTTTCAATAGACGGTCTTTCGGTTATCGGGCTTGCGATATAGACCCCTTCTTCTAGTACATCTTCATTTGGGTCTATATCGCAAGAATAACAATAAATAATTGCCACCGCTTCATTTATACATTACGGACTTCGTTATAGTGAAACATCATTGTAAAGAGGTAATGTTAACTGAGGCATGACTGTATAATGTTTTAATTTTCTTCATAAAATATTCTGTTTTTTTTCGTCTGTTGTAACTCTTCATATTTTTATATTGACGCTTATGTACAATTAACAAATATAGATCCCTGTACTTTCATTCTATAGAGTACTTTTCTTCAAAAGTGAACTGATACACGAATTGATCAACAGATGGCGCTACATACATAAATTGAAAACTTATATATGAATTCAAATTAATAGCGAATTGTTTTTTTGTTATTATTGAAAGTTTATAGCAGATGGATAAAAGAGATTGGACAAGAACTTGCCAATATTTTTCACTTGCTGAATATATGTCGTTAGAAAGTTTGATATTCAAATTTAATAAAATTCGCACGAATCCCAGTGATTCTGTGGCTATAAATCATACATCTCTGATCGTCGTATATGTACTAAATCTTGGCTCATATGTTATCGAATATTACCTATAATTTTGTAATTACGTGTTAGCAAGCACATTTCACCAAGCATAAAAACGCACGACTCCAAATACATAAATATCTCAATAGGTATCATCAATTTACTTATTGCAAAATGTTTCACAGCTACAAAAAAAATTGAAAACACGCGCACCGTATAATTATTTGATATAAGTGCCGATTAGTTCCTTTCCGTACATAATTGATTATTCTTCAAAGAAAATAGATTCAAAATCATGAAATCTGTATTTTAGGTCCGATCTTCTACATATTATTTCACCCACGTTAAGCAATTACAACACTGTTTTATATATTATTAAAAGGTCAGTTAACTTAGCAAAACCTCAAGTCGTGTTTAGGTGCATTGACCAAATTGATTGGTATATTGTCCAAAGATATTTATACAACATTTTTTTTTACAACTACAAATTATACAAAATGCAAAACAGAAAACATAGTTTGGTATTGTTATAAATATTTTAAAAGATATAAATTATACAAATACAAGAGATATAAGAAAAACAATATGTGTAATAGGAAATAATATCATGTTTATATTTTTAATTCATTCAGGAAATAATAATGAAATTTATATTTTTGTATGCATTAAATGAATATTATAAAAAAATCGGTTGAATAAGTAAGCATTTATCAATGGTAACTTGTGTTTTTTTGTGGATTTCAACACATTTAGGGAGCTTTTTAAATTTAATTAAACGACTTTTACTAACTATACAGATGCTAATTCAGGCCTACATTTAGAGTCGTATTACTTTCAACATTTTCCTTTAAGTATCGTCTAAGATTAACGTACAACCGGAATCTTAATTAAGGTTAGCAATTACTCGAGTAATTAACTCCAAGTATAATTAATGGTAATCACGTGCTTTGAGTGAATGATACAGAAAATTAACAAAAAAACACTTATAAAAGTTCTTAACTAGATATTTTATACATAATCTTTAAACATTGAAATTTTAATTACTTGGTTAATTTAGTTATAATATAATTCTATAAAAATTCTATTTTTTTTTTCTTCAAAAACTTGATGGAAAATTTCATATGATTTCAATCTCTATTATTATAAAAGCATAAGTTATATATTATTTTTTTGTATATCGATAAGAGATAAACTTATAAATACAAAGTAAAACCTTGTAAAAATTAAATTTCGATGATTGATTTAAATTGTAATTATATTGCTAAGTCAAATATAAAATACGGAAAATCAAGTGGGCATAAATTATACAATGCTATTATATCTGTCAACTGGATAAATAATCGCTCATTTATGACTGATTGATGTGTTCAGAATTTATTGATGTGATAAATGAGTTCCTCAAAATAAAATAATTGTATTTTTCCTGTACTTTCACAACGTATTATGCATATTATTTGAATTACCATATATTATTGTTATTGTTGTTTTCAAATGAATAAAATTAAAATTTCCATGCTCCAAAATTGATCATCTTTTCGACCTCCTGTTATCCTTTAAACGCCGGATGCTAGTTGAATGAACAATATCAAGGTTTTAATCTTTGTAGCCAATAGCAAAAAAAATGTAATTTATATTCGATTCAAAATATTCCAACAACAACATATCGTTACATAAAGCGTAGAATCATAACAACAAAGTATTTTTTTTTATTTACAATTATATTTTTTGTTTGAAAACTCATAAGTTTATATAAAAATTTGTAATCAATATGTAAAAAATAATTCTGAGGTGGATCTGTGAAGTATAAATTTGGAAGAGATTCTTAGCTTAAATAATGATAAATGGTTTTACTATTCTATATTATAAAATAAGATGATTAAACAAATATTTTGAAAGTCGATAGGACTAATAAATTTTGTAAATTAATTATAAAATTAACTTTCTCATTTATTTTTTAATTTTTAATTTAAAAAAGAATGTTTGAAATATGTTTTTATATCAAGTACATTGTTGTTATTATAAATTTAAAATGTAATTTGTTCCACATTTGTTATGTTATTTTTTTTTGCAATTGACATTTAGATCATTTCAAAATCCACATCGATTTAATTACCTGTTTATATATATTTTTTTTTCTGCTGCTGCTGTTTACTAAATGTCGCCAATAAATTGCAATATGAGAAGTGAACCGTATAATATGCAAATGCAGCATGGAAACGATATAATAAGTTGATTACAAAAATCGAATGTTAAAATCGGTGCATTGTATTACGAAAAACAGGTTTATTGTTATTAATATTGCCCGCCAAAAATTTAATTGTTTTGACATTTAATTTAATGTGGACCGATCGCCACGAATGACTGACCTTTACTTGTATATCATATTGACAAACCCTTGAAAATGTACATAAATTATACTTCATTTCTGCGGGCGGGTGAATTAATTCCACAAAGGGGGGAAAATAAGACTGCTCGAGAATATTAAACCATCAATCAAAAAAACATTTTATTGGTTCTTTCGAAGCGCCCCAAGCTTCCATCGTCGCCAATTACAGGGAATTATAGAATATCGTTCTTCACGTACGTCGTAATTGAATTTGCATACCATGTTTTTGTACTTTTTAAGCAATTTAGAATAAATGTTAGTGGTTACGGTAAATTCGGGTAGGTTTTCTTTGCCACCAAAAGGTCGGGTGTTATGAGGCCCACGGGCTCCGCCAGGCGAATCGGTGTTTGGTATTGGTTTGGAAACTTCAGATGTCCAACGAACTGACCTAAACAATAATCGGTTGCATCATTTAACGTTCAATCAGAGGACATCTAAACGATAAATAAACAAGAGGTGTCTCAAGTAGAACCTCTTTTTTATTGCTTCAATTAATTTATCGATTCAAGTTGGCTTATGTGTACCAAGGTTAGGTTAGGTCGTATTCATCGGTACGCCCAAATTGTTATGTTGGCGGGACCGGACAAGAGAGCAGACACCCAAATGTGAACTAGTGACCTTTTCAACGTATTGCGTGTCGCATTCAAAATCGCGCTAATTTCGTTACACGACACCACGCTCTTACGCTTACGTGAAACCAATGTCAATCATTTTAAGAGAAGTTTTTCTTAGAAATCCGATACGTTGTTATTTTTAATTTCAAGTTCTTAGGAAAATCATTCGTTTCCCAACTTTATCTGCGGTTTTGCCGTAATGAATCGTTGGCAAACGTCGAATCCAAATCGGGGACAGTCGCTTAATGTGTGTTTGTATGTTTCAGGAAGGATTATCGTACCTGGAGGTCTTCTAAATGTCACGAATGCTTTGAATCCTTTGTTTCCGTCTACTTGGTATTCAACCACCCGGACTTTTCCATTTGGTTCTAAGAGGCTGTAGCCTCCACGTACTTTTCCACCATTTCTTTCCTCCCAATGATGGGTCACTATGCCTAGTTTCGGTTCGTCCACAGAATATTTGAATGAATACGATACCTAAGTAAACGGAAACCAATTACGAAATTTATTATGAAACATATCTAGTATACTCAACCTCATTTACTGCCACGACCCAAACTGTGCAAAAAAGACCTGATATTATCGTGAGTAGTAGAATCTGCAAACAACACAAGAATAACATGTATTTATATACTCATTAGTGTATGATGCAATTTTACAATAACATTAATTCTTTTACTTACTATCATATTTACTTCTATAGACTGCTTACCAACACCAGTATTTTTTATTGCTTATAAGCAAGAAATTATATTTTCCTACACAATACTACTTTGTCCAAGAGTTGTTTTGCTATTAAATTTGGAAATAAAATAATATATTATTTACATTTATTGTCAAAAATATCAATTCGTATATATATAAATATAACCAAATAAATGTTTATTCATATTTTTACCTTATATTAATCTGTTAATTAAGTCTTGTTATTGATATATTAACATTGATTTTGTTTAAAGTTTTGAAACTAAAATACAATAAATATAAGTAGGATTTGTATAATCATATAATAAATATATTAATATCAACATAACTAAAAATGTATAGATGTAATAAAAATTAACTGTAGTATATCAATTTCATTTATTTGATTTACATTGAATATAATTAATTATATTTCAGTAATATTATAAATTCTACAAAGTACATCAAGTACATTTTTTTTTAAATAAATTATAGCCATAAATCTAACTAGAAACTAGCAAAAGCATAATCTATTTAATAATGATGTAAATATAGAACGAAATATATTCTTAAAAAAATATACTGCAAAAAAAATGTGTAGATTTTTAAAGGTTACTAATTTAATAAATTTGTTTATTTTTGATGTATTAGATTAGATCTTGTATTTTTATTGGGGTATTACGTAACACCTGGACGAGTCTTTATGTCAGTAAAATTAGAAAATAGGTCTGCCAAATAGAAAATTTGATTCTCATTAGTGTCAATTGAGCCCCAATAAACTCTTAATAATGTTATTTCGACCGCTGCCTCAAATAATACATATATATATGCGATCATGCATTGTCGTATTGCACAATAAATTATTCGTTATAATTACCAAATTTCCTAACTTCCAAAGAATAAATAATAGTTTACTGTACAGAATGATTAGTCAAATTATTATTTTGTCATGATAATGTTTATTTATATTAAATTAACGTTATTTGAGATAAGTTAAGAAAGGTAAGAGAGTAATATGAATAACTTAGAAGTAAACAACAATCTTCACAGTATTCTTCACCTTACATTCCTTTAAACATAACAAATTCTTGGATATAATGTCAATTATATGCACGGATGGAATGAACAAAGGTTTAATGCTAAATAATAAAAAGTATTGTTATTATGAAACATTCGGTCGAATCCGTGATACAGTTATAGTTAAAATCTATAAGTTATGGTTAAAGGTAGCAGCAGATTATAATTTTGTAATTGATTGAGCAAAACGACAACGGCAAATTCTCGGAAACCTCTCTGTATATGTGTATGTTTGTACAAAAACATTCGCTTATTACAGATTTTGCATTTGTAAGCGAGGGCATTTTGAAATACTAGTCACGAATTTGGAGCACAGCAAAATGTAATCGAGTAGAGGAGAGAATGCGCGATGCGCAACGTTCACTGAAAGTAAACGTTCCAGCAAATACGGAAACCTGCATGAGATTAAAAAAAAATATGATTTTGTTTTTAGCTCCAGGAAAGATAAATACTATTGTCGTTGATGATGATTACTTGTTTGACGAAGAAACGTGTTCACCAACTGAGTTAATCGAATGACGACATTGACACGGATGGGCACGAATGGAACGAAAACACTGTTTGAACGACCCATTTCCACCAATGAAATTATCATTCAAAAAATAAACAAAACCGAAAAAAGTAACAAAAAAGCAAAAGCGAAAAATAAACGGCATAAACTGTAATCTTAATGCAGAAGTGAAAGTATTTTTGTGATCGTGTTAAGAAGTGTGAAGCGTTTTTAAATACCTTTATGAGATTATGGGTGAGAGTGATAATGCGGTGGTATGTCTTTGTTGCAAATGATTAGAACGGTATGGTTGTTTGCTCACCGAATTATTTGGAATAATTGAGACACTCATTTGAATGCGATTTCAAACTGGACACGAAGTGCACATGCTTAAGAGATCACCGTTGCATCTGCCTATGCATTCTACAACAGGTTGCCCACATTGGAAGGGGATCGCCCGTTCTTCTTATGCTTAAGCAATCTTCTTTATCTAGAGACAATGATCTAGATTACAGTTGCGTAGGAGGAATTTGCTTTTACTCGCATTCACGATGACGCCATTTCTATAAAGGTCCTTAATGTAACATTAAAATAAATAAATGCAAATATCAATACAAAAAATAATAATCATTCTAATAATTTATTAAATAATTACAAAAAAACATTGATTTTTAAGGTTCAATTGACCTATAGAATAATTATTATAACGTATTGTCTAAATATTTCAATAACAATAAGGCATCTTTCGATTGGAGACGGCTTTCCTGACTATTATTACGAACTGTCGGTATCCTCGCATTCCATTCTCGGCAGAAGCTGTAATAATTCATGGCAAAACAGTAATTAAATAATCCGCTACCTATCTTCTCCAGGCAATTGTTTGCGCACTCTGGGCAAACAAGAATAATGTCAAGATGCTATTCATTATCGAATTAGTGGATGGCGTGAAGAATCCAAGGGAATTGATCATCCGCATTGCTTAGGGCCTTGAAGGTCTTGTTATTGCAGTTATTGAGTATTAGAAAAGATGAAAAGTGATTGGTTTTGATATCAAAGAAGATTCGCGAATCTATGCCAACTAAATCGGGCCGACGGTTCGGAACGACACAAGGTAAACGAAAGTAAAAAGCGATCCGCTCTTACCTACGTACAAAACTAGCCTGTTCTTGCATCGCATTGATTATATATATGTTCCAGCCATTAAAATGCCTCTTAATAACAATAATAATAATCTTAGAAGTAACGACTTCATTGTGAGTATTTCTATCTTTCAAAGATACAATTTTATTGATTCTAATATAAGTTTTATCCCGAGATGAAAATAAGCTCAAAAATACTATAAATAAAACTTAAAGAATTTCTATTCTGAATTAATTCGGTAGAGCCACCTTTCAAAACATTCCTCAAAATCGGCTTTTTGGAGCTTTTTAAGTTCGACATTAACTGCATTAATGATCTCCTCATTCAAACTGAAGACTCTTCCCCTCATTTTTTTTTTAATTTTCGGAAATAGCCAGAAATAACACGGCTCTAAGTCAGGAGAGTAAGGTGCTGGGCAAATTTCATTGATGCCAGAGAGCGCAAGAAAGTTTTTTTCAGAAGTGTGAGCGTGCAAAAAGTAGCGACGAAGTTCCTCTTTTTCTGGTTTCCCAACAAATTTTTGAAAACTTGTAGTAAGCAAGTTTCTGTATACCACTTAGCAGTTACCGTCTGGACAGTTTTATGTGGGATAGCAGCTACCGCTTTTGCCCTGGTAAAGTAAATTGACACCATCACCTTTGTTGATGATTTTTGTGTTCTTGATTTAACTGCGGGATTTGCACCTACTGCGCTCCATACCATGGACTGCTGTTTGATTTCCGGATCGTACCATGATTCATCACCAGTTACCAGTTACTATTCCTAAAGGTGCTAGACTCTCTATTTTCAAATTTTTGTAAGAAATGTTGGGCAAAACGAACGGGTGCCCTTATTCGGTCGTCATTTAAAATTCGTGGAACCCATCGGATTTCTTCGTGTAGCCCAAGTGATGACTTAATATTCTCAACACAGCCATGGCATTCATGCCCAGTTCATCAAGTACCATTCATGTCATTCTTGGATCTTCGTCAATTTTTGCCTTCACCACGGCTATATTTGTGTCGTCAGTGAAAGATTTCGGGCGACCATCACGAGATTCAACCTCAACAGTTTAAATCTTCGTAACCACTTGGAAATGGTCATAAGGGATGATGCATTCACTCCATATGCATTTTGGCATTCTTAGAATGCAGTGTTGGCGGTGAAATTTCTACAAACATTACATCACTAATTTTGCATTTTCTCCTATCCATTCTTACTGATCTTATTAAAATTTGACATGAAATATTGTTAGATTTTAACAACTTGAGAAACAATTTTTGTTGTTTCAGAAACAAATGTATTAACGCCAACTGAGCAAACTTGTGTTATATTATGACCTATAAATATGTTAAAATAAAATCATAATAAAATAATTTACTGTTTTAAAGAGCTACTGATAAGATAGACATCTTTCCTATACTCGTAAACGCCGTTTTGCGCCGATTAACAATAACGCCGCTGTGAAATAGTTATCTCACTGTAAATATGAGTTCATTTTACGCAGATTCGATTTGCGATGGCTTTTGTAGCCATTTTGTTACCTGTATATTCTTTTTAATTTTAGATTAGTTACTTTAGTAATTTAATACTCTGCACAGTTAGTGTTCTTCTTCTCAATAAAAGGAAGTGGCGCCCTGAATCTTATTCGGAAACAGTAAAATTACAAAATAAAACAACCCAATACAATAATATAAAAATTACAAATCAAAATGAAGGTCAACTGATTCAATGAGCTATTGACCATAGGTCTTTCTACCCTTTTGATTATATTAAAAGTGATTTTTAATATAATTATAATATATAAGTAAAACAAAGTTATAAAATGATTTAATACCAACAGCAACTTGATTATTTGCAATATTTATGCATTACAATATACAAAATTTAGGGGTTGATGAAAAACTTTTTTTCAAGTGGGTCGATGTTGAATAATGTTTGGGAACCCCTGATATTCTTTTGTGTAGATTCGGTAGTTTCATCATTCACTTTTTCTAAATCAGTAGCTTTCAATTCCCACTGTTCATCATGAAAAAAAAAATTGGTTATAATAATAAATAAATATTAAAGAACCTTAAAGTCTAATAAATTGAATCAAAAGTAATATTTATTGTAACAGTTACACAAAGTACAAAAACTAAATAAAACAAATAAATAAAAATATAATATATAACGTTCAAATATTACTAACTTCTTTATATTATTTTACATTAGCACTTCATAATACAAAATAAACGAATATATAATACATGTCATCGAGTCTTCGTGATCGATAGCCAATTGCTACTGAAGTCTTCCAAAACAGTCACAATAATTAAATACAACTTTCCCACGCAATCCCATTTCGGTGACCCAATAAAATTTAGAATAGAATATCGTTAATTAGAATATATTAAACGTATTTCATATAGACTCCTTAATAATTAAAAATGTATATAAATCAAATCGCGAAACAAGTAATAACTTAAAAAGAAGAAGCAATATATTTATTTTTTTTCGTAACAAATACGGTAACATCAAAGTTATAATAAGACTATAAATCTTCGGCAACTCGTAAATTTAAGATAAATTACATTGAGAAACTTCTTTTCCCTTTTCTTCTTCCACTGATTCGCTTATATAACTCAATTACATTATGTGTATCGTGGAGGATGAAACTTTTTAATTTATATAAGTGCTATTATAAGTCAATCATTTAATTACGTTTAATGTAAATGTCAGGCATTATTATTATTAATAATAATAGTAAACAACGTAGATTGCATAGGATGAATAAGTGAAAAGAGAGACGTTTGACGGCTTCACGAACCGTGATTCCATACGCAAATTCGGACATACTCTATTATAAATTTTCAAGGTTGGCAATTAGGAAACCACAACATCAATCTTTCTTAGAAATCGATACAAATCTTAATGTATTTTTTCGATGCGATAATTTCCAATAAAGAGTGTTCTTTTTTTTGGTTATTTATAAATTTGCTTCTCTGTTATTGTCGCGTTTAGAATTGGCGCTAATTGGTCACAAAAGACGACTACCGAAAGGTTGCGTGCTGCATGGCATTACATAGACTCTTAATCTAATTGCATTACTAGGTAGTCAACAAAGAGAGAGTGCAATTGTTATAATGGAATTTCATGCCTATAAATGCTAAATGACTATTTTATTGTGGCGATAAAGAAAGGAATAGAAAAAAAAATCAGAAGGGCAATAAGTCTAATCCACGAGATGTAATAAAATTGCACACCGTTTTACTCGTTCTCAAGGATAATCCCTGATCTATTACGAAGTGGCTAATTATTTGGTTTATAATTCGTTTAATTCCTAGGAGAGATTGATGGATGTTTTGCAGGCAGTTCCATCCGTTCGATTGTCTTTTTTGACTTTGTTGATGAACTGACACATCCGTTTCCTATTGACCATGAAATCTGGCTCCGGAAAGTTGGAGGATGCTCACAACAAGGCAGAGGAGTGAAGGTGAAATATCAATCGGTTTAATGTCAAACGATGTATTTATTTATTGCGTGTCGTTTATTCTGTGGAAGCGAATCAACATTATTATTGCTGTAAGTTGATTGAGTGGCATGTTGATTCTCGAGATAAATGGCTTAATCCAATCAATTTTAAATAAAAAATCTAAATATATTCACACTTCCATATTATATTAATTATATTATAATTCAATGACGTTTCATTTGATATTAGACTTTTTTAAATTACTACGATAAATTGAATCCAGATTAAATTTATAAAAATTATATGAAATAGTGTAATCTTATAAATATTTAATAATTAGTATAATCAATGGCGGTCCATATGTTGTTATATAATAAATTTTTATTATCATTAATTAGTCTAAATATTAAATTAAACATTTCTCAACTTTTTTCAAAATAAATTATTTAAAAAAAGAGTATACACAAACCTGTTTTTTTTTTCACAATGTTCATAAACAATCAGAAGATTCAATTGTGTCATCAAATAAAGTATAATTAATAACCAATTGGTCAAAAGTGAGTGAGCAAGTGAGTCTTTTTTTACATCATCTATATGATTTTCTTTCATTATATCAATACACAGACAATCTATTTGTCATCTAAAAGTTCATCTGTACCGACAAATGAAAAATCTGATATAATTTTACCAAGTTGTAGCGAATTTTTTAACTGCAATTTCACATTTAATTAGAGGTATTTCCCATTTGACAAAAACATAATTATTTCCAAATTATCTATGTAATGTATGCTTACATACAATGTATCTCTAAAATTTCCGTTGAGTTAAATAATTTTTAATCGTATTTTTTGCTTTGAAATAAAAATATATAGTATACATTTTTATGTTTCAATTATATATTTTATTTAATACATTTCCTTCAGATACAGATAGAAGAAATTTTCAAAATGCAAATACATAATTGACTGTTAATCCAAAACACGCATCTTGTGATGAATTGCTTCAAAATCGACTAACAAAATCGTTTGAGCACACTGCACTCTGATAGAAAACATTACAATAGTTTCAATACCGTTGGAATTGGCTTTATTTCATATACCGCATAAAAAAATTGCACAAAAAAATCGCATAAAAAAGGACCGCACAAAAACAGGTTCTATTATTTAATTTGAATAAATAAAAAACTATGATAAATTTATATAATTTAGCAGATTTTTTTCATCCCATTTATATTTATCAACTACTATAATCATCGGATACGTGACAAGTCAGCGACTGACACTTTAAAATAAAATTTTAACATATTCGCTTATGATAATAGTAATAATTTTTGAGCCAAATAATAGGACATAATATATATTTGTTTTATATAAAAAACAAAATCCAATTTTGTATAAAAAATTGAAAATAAATCAAAAATAAACTCAAATATGAAGAATCTTTACATATTTTGTTTTATTATAGAATTATAATAATTATTTTCATTTTATTTTTTCTATACATCAAATTTATGTTATGTTATATTATATGGCTAAAAAATTATTGTTATTATTTTAAGCGAATATGTTAAAATTTTATTGTACAGTGTCAGTTGCCGAATTGACCGTCGTCCAGTTTTCGCGTACCTATAATCATCATATTAATGGTTACATAAAGTGTCAAAAGTATTTAGTTGTCAAAAAGATGTATCTATTACTGAAATGAATTTATGAAATTTGTCAATACCAACACTTAAACTTTTCGTTTTATTATTATTGTTGTAAATAAAAATATTTAATTTTATTTCTGACTGTTTCAATAAAGATTAATTTTATATAATTCCACTTATTTAATGTAATTTCAACAAGTATAGAATACAAAATTAATGAAACACGTTCTACGTAATATGTTATACTATTTTGTTTGCACTTTTGATCATACATATGTGGTTCACTTAATACACGTCCTACTTCTTTTATCAAAGAATACATAGAATTATTATTTCCCAAATGGTGAGGATTCATATATTACACTTCTGTTGACACGAGCCATATTTAAAGTACAATGAAATAATGCCATTGGCACATTTCATCAACGAATGTATCCACACCTGCTTAGAATGATCATGAAAATCATGATCTATTTGCATTCACAGCATGAGTGTGGTGCATATTAGAATTACCAATTTTCCCCATTTTGGTAAATTAGGAGTCGGCAACCTTTTGTTTGTATTACCGATAAAGTAATTTAGCAGAATATTGACAGTGTTAAATCTGGTTTGCAAAATTTCGTTATGACAGTTTCAATATGAAAAATACATCATGTTCTGAAATCCAGTTGAAGCAGATCAACACAAAAACTGCTACAAGATTTAATTTTTCAAATTCGATCATTGTGAAACGAATTGGTTTTGAAAAGAAAAATTTGGGTTAAAAACAATATTACAATATAATTGCTTTTCAAGTTTCAATGTAATTGTAACCTGAATAGTTGATACGTCTGACAGTTTATTTATATCTGGATTTATGTGAATATATCATAACAATAAAATGCTAATTTTAATATGTAAAATTAATTTAAATTGTTTTACAACGTAGTTACATTTTTTTATTATTATTTTATTACAGCTTGGGAGGTAGCCTGCAACTACAATTATCTTTTATTACATTCATGTTTTTATAAAGATGTTGCATGCAAAGATTTTGATATATTCTCACGTGTAATCGGAACCACGCCAACAGCAAGATGAGAATGCAATTGGCCATATTCACATAGTGTTATTCAGTTTTGTAGAGAATGTTGTAAAACATCTGTTTTGTAACTTGTTTTTTTATATACAATTTGTATATATTGTTTTCCTTTATTTCGCTAAGATTGATCGCATATGTACGATTGGTATAAACTACTGATCAATGATAGAATGAATGTCTGAAAATGTTTATGTCCTATAAAAAAAAATCTTAATTATAATTTGAGTTATATCAATTTCATATACGTGTTTTTAATTATATGGAACTATTGTGTATACCGCAACTGTTGTATATTAAATGCAAGACGTGCCTTTCTCTGGGCCAATTAATAATTAAATGCAGTAATCAACTGGTCGATAAATTAAAATCATATTAAAGACAATAAAACACGAATTGATCTCTTCAGATTTAGCATCTACAGACTGTGAATATCGTTTACATCATTAAACTCAGTAATAACGAGTATCTATGGAAATCATCTAGCACAAAGGCGGCCCAGAAGTGAAATGAAATTACTAAATGCACTTAGTGTTTTCCGGTGATGGATACAAAAAAATCGCCATTATTTTTATTCTCTTTTCTGATTTCACTCGGCTCGATTTATATAAACACACGTAAGTTATGAAAGTTTGAACAGCCTTCCGATGCATAATCTCCAATGACCAGGAAGTAAAGGTTAACGTGATGTCTGCAGGATACATCATCATTTGTTGTAGACAATTGACGTTAAAGCCAATTTCTATCTTACCCAATGGAATAATGTGTAGTGTAATTTTAGTAATTATTTAAAATGATTTTATAAATACAAAAAATACAACAATTTTTCTATTTATAAATGTATAATTTTGTAATGTCAATTTGAACTGTTATTTTTTAATATTATTTATAGCATTACCGATTAGATAATTATATTATTATTCCAAGAATAATTAATTGTAATATTATTAAATTCGATGTTTGTGAGAAAGTTATGTGTTTACTGTTTGAAAAAGCATAATTTAATGTAAACAGTTATATTATTTTGCAATGGAAATTAAATTGTTTGTCGCATAATACTACTACCTTACAAAATAACAAATATTTCTTTGCATAGTCATATTATTTTTGATTTAATTAATGATTTCATCAAATGTTATTAATTTTTCTTTTAATTAAATTTATTATTTACAATCTGCAATGAGTAAGTTCTTTACAAACAACAAAATATGATACAAATAAATATTAATGTTAACATTTCTTTTTCGGCCATCTGTCTGACAATAAGAAAATGAACTGAACTTGTTAACAATAATAATAAATAATTACAAATGTTATTCTATTTTTACTAGACATAACATAATTATAAGTTTGAATTTAAAATATTACTATGTCGAATTATGTTTATTGGTTATCGTTGCTTGTAGTTCCAACAAAAATGATACAGAATTTACATATTTATTTATATACTTTATAGTAATTATTCTCAATGTGGGGGTCGCGAATAATACTTGGGGGTTTTTCTACGTTTTTCTACATATATGGGTCGTTGTCGCCTTGAGTCAAAGCGATGAACTGGTGAAATACTCTTAGAAATTGGTTTGCATTATAACTACAGTGGAATTTTGTTTAACGATCACCTCCCTTAACGAGCAAAATAAATTTTAACAAAAATTACTGGCTTACGAGCAACGTTTCGTATAACGACTGACGAAGAAAATTGGAAGTCCCGGATTGTTTGAAACCAGATTTATCAAATAATAAAATACATACAAATAAATATACAAAAATAAAATTGTGTACTAATTTTATCGAATTTATTTTAATTTTGCCAAATTAACATTTTGTTTTGAAATCTGACAATACTGAATCCGAATTATTTTATTTGTACCAATAATAGATATTGTAATCTTTTATAATATAATTATGCAAATGGTATTTCCTACTTTATAATTTTGTCTCTATTACCAATTAAAAGAAAAACAATTGAAAAATTAACCAACTGCTAGTTTTTATTTTAAATTTTATTATTACGGTGGAACCTAGATTAACGAGCTTAATCCGTTCCAAAATTTCCGGATTTTTACTAGTATACTGAAACAATTTTCTCAATATAAACTAATGTAATACGATAATGCGATACATTTTGTAAGTCATTTTCTTACTATTTATTTTGCTTGTTAAGCGAAATGCTCGTTCTACGAGGTGCTCGTTAAGCGAGGTTCCACTGTACGTCTGTATTTATGCCTTCTTTCTGTGCCTATCGACTTGTACAATGCAATGGATTCTTTTTTATTTTGGTGAGATCTACATATGGGATATTATGAAACCTATTGCGATACTCTTTTATTAGGGTTGAAAAAAATATATAAGGTTGTCATCGACCTGTCATTGAAAGTAATAAGTTGACATTTGTTCATTAGCATTTCAAATTGAATTTATATATGTATGTAACTAATTTAAGTGATCCTCTTGAAGTATATATGGATGGATTCACTAATTATGACGGATTAGAGACGGAAGAGAAAGCTGAAAAGGAAGAAGATATTGCAAACTGAAACTCCTGTTCTTTCTTTCACTCTTAAAGACCTTGACCAAACATTTCAACACGTCGTAGTGTAGCTACTATAGGAGCCGCAAATTTCTAAAGATACTAAAAGTTTTATATGTTTAATTTACGTTTGTTAAAAAAATGTTGAGAAATAAATGTCAGGATTATATCACTTTATTTCTTTCACTAAATAGTTTTTTAAGCCCTTTGCAGCAGTTTGTTTTATTTTTATTATTGTCCTTTTTTAGTTTCTAATTTAGTTTTCCAATGAATGAATTAAAAAAAAAATAAGTACAGTGGAACCTTGGATTGCGAATAACTTGCTAGACGAGCAAATTAAATTGAAATTAATAAACGTGTGAGATGTTGCATTATGATATTCTGATATATAAAAGGCGCCGCAAACAAAAAAGTTTGGAAACCCCTGATCTTTAACTGCCGAGCGTCACCAGATCATAAACCGGTCGGATTTGTGGTTATTCGTCTCGTTTGATACACAAGTGCTTTGGAAAAAAATATACTAGCAAATCAAGATACCACTGTTTATTTTATTTACGAATTTCATATATACGATTATATTAAATAACGGTGGTAATCGCAAGCCGGACAACCGAAATACCGTCAATCAAATTCCCGACGTTCTAAATCCCGACGTTTGAAATCCCGACTATATTAAAATCCCGTCAACCATAATTCCGACTGTATCAAAATCCCGACTATATCCAAACTGACTTCAATAACATTTTTAAATTATTCCGGAGCGTAGTCACTTTTAAATTGTTATTAATAATAAATAACAACAATGAATAATTTAATTGTATTTGAGATTATTTCATAATGTTAAGGTTTATTATGTATAATTCAACAAAATCAAATAAATTAATAATAATTTATTGTTATTAATAATAAAAATGTAGTACAATGTGACTATGCTAAGAAATAATTTTAAAATGTTATTGTAGAAATTTTCGATATGGTCGGGATTGTGTTTGTCGGGATTATGGTTGTCGAGATTCAGATACACTTGGGATTTTGATATAGTCGGGATTTTGAACGTCGGGATTTCGATACAGTGAAGATTTTGAACGTCGGGATTTCGATAGACGGTATTTCGGTTTCGGGCTTGCGATATAGACCCAGTAAATAAAATCTCTTTAGGAAATAAAACTTGTTTTATTTCGTGTATTACTCCTGTTATTATTATTGTATCAGAATTCTTAACAATTATAATAAATTCGAAAAAATATCATAATGATTTACATGTGTTAGCCCGTTTTAAATGAGAATATTCACTACTAACATAAATAATATAAACAATATTTCAAAAAATCAATCTAGAAAGGATTTTTGGTTTGTTAATTAACTGAATGTGTAATAAGAACTCATTGACAAGTAACGTAAATTAACGCCATTATTTTCTTAATTCGATTCATAAATAATTCAAATTTTTGGGAGATTTCAATAATCCCTATAGAAAGTTATATAAACATTTTATATTAAAACTATTGCAGCATTACATTATTATTATCTACAGGATATTATAAAATAATCTATAATGAGTAATAAATTAATTAGAAATAAAATCATACGAAATAAAAAATGATTAAATGTCTTTTAAATTGTAGATAATTAATAGTTAATAATAATAATATATGAACGCATTTATATCTACTTATTGGAATATAAAATATAATTTTCAATACTTTAAATAAAAAATATAAATTCATACAACTGTACTACAACGGACTTTCAAATCTGCATAAAAAGAGATTTGAGTAGATAAAGGGAATAGACTATCATTGAATATAAAAAAAGAATGTGAACTATTTTCCTACAATTTATATTTATTTTATCAATTAATATTTAGTTTGTTATATGTTTTTGTATTTATGACATAATTAGTTTTATTACAAATGAATCAAAACATATATTGACATATATGTATTATTCTACAAATATATCCTTATGTTAAGTATATTAAAAATTAAATTATTAAATATATTAAAATAAGAGGTACTATTATGCAAAATTAAAATTAATTCTATTAATAATATTTATTCAAGTTATATTACATGAATTATATTTCAGAGAAACAAAAATATATAAATGATAATTAATATAAATAAATAAAATAAGTAGATATCTATATTATTTTGTATATAGTGTATTTATTTAAAATTATAATACAAATATAGTTTATAAAACAAATTATAATAATGGAAAAGAATCATCAATTTAATTTTAATATCAGTTATTATACTAGATATAATCAAAGAAATCAAAATTATTTGTATTATATTAAATGTAATATTTTTATGTAATAAATTATATAAGTTTTATAAAACAACTCTTAATAAAAACGTAATGTTTGTTATATCTTGTTAATATTTAAACATTTTCGTTACTTTAAAGTAGAGATTTCCATCTAAGTTTTATTTATTTAACGTGTTCTATTTAATGATCTAAATTACATTCTAATTAAATTATACCTTTTTAATAATGTTTCTTCAAAAAATACGCATAGATATTATCGCATAAAAATAAAAAGTAACTTATGTAAAAGTAATAATAAGGAAGTTTGAATACGGCGGTGCTCGGCGCCAGCACCGAAAAAATATAAACAAAAATGACCTTCTATTGGAATTATACAAAAAAAAATGACACGCAAGAAACCTTGATTATTTTGTATTTAAGAAAATTAATTCATATCGAAAAATAAAAGTAATACAAATTTAATTTTTCATTTCTTTATTAATAATTTTATTTTATTTAACATACAGATAATTAATGCATCGTTTCAATATAATTACAATTAATATTACTACAAAGAAGGTTTTTATTTACAAAGCCATTACAAATCACAATACTTTACACAATCTAAAAACTTAAGTTTATTATTTCAAATACAAACAAAAAAAATACTGTTCAAAAGTAGTGCGCTGATGCCCAAGAAAATATTAGAAATTAAAAGTGCTCTAAAAATTAAACATAATTTATTCACATTAACGTTTAGTCATCAATTTAGTTATAATATAAATCATATCGTTAACCTTGTGCGAAATAGTATAAAAAAAAACATATGTATAGCACTAGCACACATCTAATGAGGTCTTTGGCTCTTAATGCCAAGGATAAAGAAATTGTAAATTATCTCTAATCGAGGGAATGGAATAGTATTTACAGATTTATTATATTATTTTGTTTTTTATTTGCATCAATATTTTCTGTATGACACAGCATTGCAGATTCATCGTAAAGAAAGCAATAATATATGTTGTAACTAGTAAATATTTGCATTGGCACTGGAAAAAGGTTTCTCTTTCATTTGATAAAGAATTTAATACATGTACTGAGTTAATCTAACGCTAATTGAATAAGTTACTGAGGCCTATGGTGGTAGTATTTTGGTTCGCTTTTGTCGTAGACCGAGTTCTCGTTCTCTTCTTGGTTGTAGTAAACGATCTGCGGCACGTAATACCTCAAGCCAGATGAGTAAATGACTCCAATTTCCGGTACGTATTGATTGTTGTTCTTGTTGAAGTTGTATTGGTAACTGGAGACGCTGTTCTGCGGTTCGTGCACTTGGTACACAACTTGCTTGACCTGCTGAGCATTCTGCACCTTTGGTTCCTGGTTGTCGTATCTCCTCTGGGTGGTATATTGTTGGACAAAGTGTTGAGAACTGCTCTGACTCTTGTTCTCCACCTGCCTAGCTATTTTGTCGACTTCGTATTGCTGAACTTCGAAATATTGGGGACCGGTGTAGTCTAATCCAATGGCCTTTGCAAACTTCGATTTTCTATTGTAGATATCATACTTTTGCAGCGCCGGTGTAAACTTGATGTCCAGGGGAGTGCCTAAGATCAGATTCGGGTTAGGTTTGTGAGATAGTATTTGCTTCCTGTACTGGTGTGGAGTTGGTGCCTTGTAATGGAAGGTATTGGGAACGTCGTCTTCGATTTTCTCGTAAACTGCTGGAGCACTTCTCGGTGCCAATGGGTTTGCCGTTGATGAAGATACTGTCGGAGCGATGATGGGGCCATGGTTTGTGCCAAATGATACCATGATTGGTTTCGCTACTGATACTGAAACCACCGTTGTGATCTGAAATTAAACCAAAGATTGTTATTAGTATTGATGAATATTACTTCATACATTTCTTATTTATTCATTATTATATATTACAATTTATAAATGCATAATTGTATCTAGTTTGTATAATTAATGAAATCATTTACTTTAATTATTTTATAATAAAATAATCTAGGTCCTAGGTTGGACCAATATCATCAATTAACATGCACAGGGAATTTAATTAATGCAATATAGTTTGTATTAACAGAGATGACATAGTGCCTATATTTTTTGGGGCCCACAAAAAATATTTTAATTAGGTATAATATATTCAAATATTTCTAAAAGTTGACTAGTTCTATAAGTAGTAATCTAAATTCTGTCATGCATATTAGACGAAAAATACATACTGAATTTATAATAGATAAATTTCTATTATATAAGATATAGTTATTAGTTAGACACGTTTATTAATAACATATATTACACATGTAAATATTCTTCAATAAAAAAAAAAAATTAAATTAAAAAAAATGTTATAAATTTATATAAAAGAATCAATGAATTAATAAAGAATAAAAGTAAATGTTATGAATATATTAATTGATTTCTTTTCAAACTGCATTAGAGAAATTTAATCAGAAATACATTAAACTATCGCTGATATTAATAGCGAAGTTGTCAAGTTTCTTGAACCCAAATTGCTGTGATTAAAATAAACATACAAAAACCGTAATGACTTCATTTGATTCACGTAACATAATGAGCCCAATTCGGACGGTAAAAGTGAACGAAACAATGAGTGACCCTATCACTTTCATCTTTTAGAAGTGCTGCATGTCTCGGTTTTACTTCCGATGCAGCGCTTAGAAAGGATTTTTTTCGCTTATAATTAAGATTAATGATTCATCGCGAATTCAAAAGATGACGGCTTCAAATCGCGTCGCGTTCAATTAGCGCGATATCCAGTTATGCAATTTTCAGCTGGTATATAGATGGATTCGCATGGTAAATTTAACGAACGGACATGTACATGCATCTAGAATCTAGATGAAAGTCTTTCTCTCTGTTGCGCAACTTGCGAATCCACTTTGTAGGAACGTAATATTATCTTGTAATAATAATATATTTGCTCTGTTTATAAAGATAACGCCAGTGTTTTTGTCTTCTTGCACTTGTTGTTATTTCTTCATTACGTTCACTATACTTACTTTTATGGCAATTAGTTGAAAGTAATAGAATATCCCTTAAGCGAAAAAAGTATCAATTTTCAATTTAAATTCAAAGCGACTTTCAAAATGCCGGTTATAAAAATTTAAACGTTTAATAACTGGGACTGATAAATTGCACTGATATGAAACAATTATAAACTATAAGCGTATATAGACTTGTATATATATAAACAAATATTTCTAAAGAAAAAGCAGATACATTATTATGATAATCCAATTCAGTAAAATTATATAATAAATCTGTTCTGTTTCACTAACTTCCTTGCATAATTTTTTTATGAATAATCAGTTATTTCTCTTATACAATATAAATAATTCCGATTATTAGATTAAATTTTATCACACAAATGTTTGCTTTAGGGATGCTTTAAGAATTCCGTTTTGAGATTAATTTTTGTATCTGTTTGATGAAATAATAACCTTAATTGACTTGTTAAGTTAAAGAGGCCAGAAATTCCTAGACAAATTCCTAGACAACTGAATCAGACAACTACGTCAACTGAATCAACATTGGATAATATGGCCTATCAAGATTCATCCTTAGACATTTCAACGAAATTAAAGGGTAATTCCTCACTCCTATACAGAAAATTATAATAATGCCCCACTAGACATGTTCAAAGAGTTAAACAACATCGTAAAATACTCTCATATAAATATTGTATTAAAGTAATCAAGGAGCGGAAGATGTTTATATATCATTAATCATTAAATGATCTGTGAGCGAGTTCAGCACTTCCGAGATTTTTTTTGTTCAAGAATTAACACAACTGGGTGATTTCTATGTAGTTCAGGAAATATGAGCGTCAAACAGACCGCGTCAATTCGAAGCATTGTGAAGCTTTTCAGACAAGGAAGAACGTTACACAATAACATCTTAACTTAAATATTATAAATTATCGCAACATATTATCTGTGTTCATAAACTTTTTTAAATTATTGATTAACTTATGTAATAAATGAGGGTCCGAGAGCCTCATGCGTCTCTTCGTTGAGTCAAGTGCGGCTCCCATTAAAATAGTGTTTTTTTTTTTATATTTGAGTATTATTACTAAAATTTTGAAATAATTACGTCATTGTGTTCTTATATGTGACTTTTCAAAATATGCAATAAAACATTTTGGAACCACTATAGAAATTTCAAATTTCTATCAAATTAGTAAATCATCTAATAGTGAGAAATTTTCCGCTAAAGTTTAAGAAAATATAAATAAAACGATTGTATTTTGTGTATTTTGTTGTATTTTGATGAAAATATTATAATAATGATTAATCAAAGTTATTCTCTAATAATTAACTTAATTACACTATAATATTAAACTATAAACTAAATATAAATATTTTATAATAATTCAGAGGTTAATAGTTAATAATAAATAAATAATTTCAAGCAGAAATGTATTTAACTGCAATAACATTTTTACATTCTATTAATTATATAATCATTGGTTATGTAGTATTCTACATAATAATATGCAGATTATAAATCTGCCATTTCCTGCGTTTACTTAATGCATAATCTGCTTTAATTATCTTTAAATTGAATTCAATGTCAACATGGATATAAACTGTTATTAGTACTGATAAGTATTAAAGTTATTAAAATAGATTAATCAATTGTACATATATTAAACAAATTATAGCATTTCATCAATCATCAAAGATCATATACTGTATAATGTGATTATGAGCGTTTCCATAAAGGTTAGTATTGCAAAAGTTTCTAATTCGCCTAAATTGCAAATGAAAGGCAGTTAATTAAAGAGAAAATGAGGAGAATCACCGAATCAAATCACATTCAATAAATCTATTGATCCGAGAATCTTCCGGATTCCTTTATAGTATATTTCATCTTTATAAAGCCGAATAAATAGAATTTCAAATAAAATTAACAAATATATAGAAATATTTGGGTTGAACAATTTATTGCTTAGAATTTTCAAATTAATTATTCCTTTTAAGACTCCCAAAATCACTTTGACTTTTCTTTATTGTGACTAATTAACTTGACTAATATCATTATTTTTTTTACGTCATTAATTTTATTTAAACGTTATGCAATTGTGCATTACATTATATTGAAATTAGATCATATTTTTTGTATAATGGATATTTTTTCGACTTTCTAGTATTTAATTTATTTTATAATTTATTTTTTCTAAAAAAAAATCAAATTGTTCGAATCTCAAACATCAAACGTCATTGAAAGTTTTAAACCGTTGCTGAACTTAAGTCTAAATATAAAATAATATATAGAAATAAGTGAACCAGGACGTGCATGAGTGTAGTTAGTGTATCTAATTATAATCAGTAAGTTATTTTAATCATACGATGAAGAAATATGTGAATTAATTGAACACACCTTACGCATTAAAAATAGTAATTCAACGAATAATTTAATTAATGGACTTCCTAGATTAGACGAACTGAATGGAATTAGGTGCACGGAGTTAATATTATACGTTCGTTAGAGTGCGTTACAAATTTAATCATATGTATTTTCTTCTCGACTGCACACGAGTTCACTTATGGATTACAATTTATTCGGAGTAAAAATAATACCTTGAGATTCTATATTTGGTCCGAGCTTTAATGTTCGTGCTGCAACCTCTTCGCGTTATGCGGATCCAAGGCAAAATATCAATAAATAACACATATTATGATTAAACATCAACACCATTTTTTCTGATTCATTGATTCTCGTCCCTCTATCCTCCAGTCGACGATTTCCTTGAGCAACCGAGGAGACGTTACATAAATGGATAGGTCGATGTGAAAGGTGAATGTTTGTATTTCGTTGGTCTTGTTTCGATGCTCTTCATTACAACAATGCTCATTTGAGGCATCTGATAATATCTGAGCTCACAGCGGTGTAACAGCAATTGTGCAAAAACTAAAAATGTAGATCATTGCGAGATAATTAAGTCTAGGTAGGCTCTAATTAACCGAGTAGGAAATGCGGACGGTTTCGTACCAGAATGCAATATTCGGTTCAAATTTCTGCAGGTAATTGAGATTGTCATAAGAGCGACAGTGAAAAAATAAAATTGTGTACTAACCGATGTGATTTCTAATGTATTGATGGAAACTTCAGTTCGGCGAATCACGATTCTCACGGAATTTGTGATGTTCGTCCACAAAACGAGTTCAAAGCTGAGCAATCTTTTCTTCTAGGAAAAGACTTCTTGCAGCAGCACTAGTACTTCGTCTTTCTCTCTTCCAATTTCACTTTTCCTTAACCGAACAATTATCTTCGCACAATAGGCATTTATTATATAATGCCATTATGTTTCTTGCATGCGTGCTAACACATAAATAGGTACGTTTGCTTATAACTACTATCTAGCTCTCGGACTCCCGAGCTCTTTCAACAATCACTTACATTTTAAACAACCATCCCGTTAATTACATTTTGTTTCGCCAGAGAGTAAAATTTATGCCAACGAAAAAAAAAATTATTTAACAGTATTCTCTGTTTTATCAGTTACAAAGATATGTACAATATTCACTTTTAATTAATAATTTATATTTTCAATTATTGAAAAATTAATTACATTTTTAATAATTCATAAAGCATAAAGCGAATAATTTATATATACAAAATAATATTGTGTACTAATTTCTTAGAATTTATTTTTATTTTGTCGATTAATAATTTCTTTTGAAATTTTTAAATCGGACTTTAGTAAATACCGATTGATCGAGGCCGTACTATATGGATTGTTGCTGTATTTCAATATTAATCACCAAAAAATAAATTTTGTCTCAATTATAAAAAGAAACTATTTTATCAATTAGAAAATCTTAGTGCAATTATAACCGATTGTATTTCTATTTCAAATGCAAACATTACTAACGAAAGTTACACAATATACACTTATTTTTAGATATTGATAACTAATTAGTGTACAAATTGTAGGAATGGATATTTTTTCCTTCTCGTATCATAAAGGTGATCGCATGATGTTGATTTATGCACGATGCATCTCCTTGGCGTAATAACGTGTTGCATAAACAATGGCACACTCGTGTACTATATGCATAAACACATTTGCACCCATTGTTATGCAAAAATCAATAGAAAATTGGAATGGGTTCAGAGCGATGGCGATTTTTCAACATACATTTCGTGGCATAGCCGATAATTAACTAAATTGTTAGCATTTTACAAAAGCACAAATACACGTACACACGCTCATAGGAATGACACGAATAACGTATGCACAAATCAATAGAAGCCAAACGTAAAAATGGGATTGCATGTATCAATCATTTCATGATTTAGTAATTGCCGATTGAGTAATGATAAATAAAATAGCGGAAAGTTCAATGTGCACAACGTCGACGACGACAACAATAACATTGTACTCAATCCGTATTTCAGCAGCCAGTGAAGGATTACGCTATTATTATTTTTCGATTGCATGTTTCTATACAAATTTAATTTACCTACGAAATAATCCGTCCGATTATTAAACAGACACAATTAAATTTGACATTGGCGTTTGGTTTCAACATTTAGATAAACAAATCACAATTTACTTTGTTTGAAATATACAGCAATACCTCGCATAGTCCGGATAACCGGTTTCGCCTATATCTTGGATAATTTTGAAACCGGACTAATTGAGGAATTAACATTTTAGTTTATTTTGTAATTTTAAAACCGGACCCTAATAAATTCTGACTGATCGAAGCCGGCATATGAGAGGTATTGCTGTACTGTAATTGTTTATATTTGTTTTAAAAATTTCACATTTATAATAACTATTACTAATTGAAAAGAGTAGCTTTTAATAAACTTATTAAATACGTACGTATATATAAAAATAATAATGAGTCTTTAGAATTTCATATCAAGACATTTCAATTATAAACGACTATTATAGTTCATATAAAAAAATAATTTATTATTTAAGACTTTATTAAAAGAATAAAGTTATTTCATATGTTTGAAGCAATAATACATACATATTTTAAAGATTTAATTAATATTCAAATAATACTTTAACGACAGAAGTCATTTTATTAAAATTGAAAATTCTATAATAAATAAATGTACAAGTGTTTCCCTTTTTTAAATATTTAATAATTTATGAGAATTGTAATTAAAAATAAAAATAGGAATTTGTAAATTTAATATTTATTTTTAGTGATTAACAAAGTATTACATAGTTATCTGTTTTATTTATAACGTTCGTACGTAGTTTTATTTATTTCTTTATATTGTACTAATTTTATATTATATTCCTGTAGATGAGTTTGTTTATAACTGAATATCGATATTAATAAGAAACTTACTAAATATTGATTAATGAAAATTTGTAAACTATTGAAGTTCATCTTTAAGGTCAAACAATAGTTGTATTATTAACATATATACTTACAAAATTATTACTAAATTATAGTTACATAATTTCATTGGCTAGATGCTATTTAAATATTTCAAAAAATTGTTTTGAAACAGAAAAATGATATATCATCACGAATATAAACCTGTCCTTTAAAATTATTACTATAATTAACAGATTAATCCTAGAATAAATGAACATAGTAATTTTCATAAATAATCCAAGTTTTAATTTCGTATGTAAAATATCGTCCTGTTTTCAATTGTATCTAAAGCAATTTTTAGGTTAATTTTATGTTAAAGTTTTATTCTTAAAAGTATGGTATGAATGCTGAAAAATGTAAGCAGTTATAAATATAAGAAAAATAAGTTTTTCTACGTTAATTTATTTTAAAAAAATTCAATCCTGTACACAAAAGGTTGTCGAAAAATGTATATCTGCCTCTAATATTAGATTCGGTAGCAATCGATATCCCGACATCCGAAATAGCGACAATCAAAATCCCGACGTTTGAAATCCCGACTGTATCAAAATCTCGACAACCATAATCCTGACGATATTAAAATCTCTATAAACATAATAACGACAATGTTTTGTACTACAAAAAAACAAATGTAACAGAAAAAATTATAGATACAAATTTTAGAAAACCATACAACATAAATCTCTTTCACAAACAAAACATCTTTCAAATTAATCAAAAAAGGACTATCAAAACAAGGCACTCCGAGTAAAGTGTAACATGAAGTTCATCTTATATTATGATGAACTTTATGATAATTCTATTTTTTTATTTGGTACCTTCATACCTGTACTTTACCTCAATTACTTTATAATTGACGTTAACAGCAAAATTGAAGCGCTTTCTTGATGTGATCCGGTTTATTCTGATGGGTCATGATTTAACCATATAAAGTACATAATGGATCTTAATTTCCCAATTAATTTGATTGTACACATATTTGTGTCAAGTATTATGACTTGTCTGCCACGTAATATTTTAATAATATACCGAGTATTTACCCGACGGTTTCACAAAATCGCACACGAAGATGATAAATTCGAAACTCATAATAAAATTTAAAAAAATCATTATGGAATCACATAATCTTCTGTGAGTTGATTATTCGATATGTAATCATGTCAATTTTTTTTTAATTGGCTATGCCGTTGCTATATCACAAAATATCAATATCATTGTCATCATTTTTTTTTTCATTTTCAACAAGTTCATTTAATTAGTTTATGAAGTTAAAAATGATTTTACAATATATCTAATAATTCTTGTTTTGTTTTGTGTTGTTGAATACACGATATTTAATACAGTTAATAAATTTCATAATCGAATTGTTTTTAATTACAAAGGATAATTCGAATTCTAGGTGTTTCCTTTCACATTTTCCTCCCCTCTGCTGTTCTCCTTCTGTTATTGTTATACCGCTATCTCCGGTAATACCATAAAAAATAATCGAATTCCCTATTGTTCGTTTGGAATGTCCGGAGGAATTGTTGGCGTGCTTGCTGCCGGGTTTATAGCCTTTAAATTGCTTCTGGTTGCTGCACAAATACGCACTAATTTCAAACGATTTTTATCAAGAACAGCATTAACAAAACAAAAACTAAAGTAACATAACATAAGGAAAACGAGAAATTAATTGTAAAAATATAACGAATCTGTAGCATACTTTCCCTCAATACAAATACGCTTTGCTTTACTCTTCGAGATATAATCGATATTTTCTCAAGAGAATTGCGTTCGTTAGCACATCTCATGTAATAAATTCAATATTCCAATTTATTGCGTGATGCTATGACATTATGCAATTCACTTTTCTATATTTATTTCTTAGCGACATCGAAATGTTAAATTAAATATTTTCACAGGTAGCATCAATTACATGATGGAGAATCTCAGGGAAATCAAAATTACGCATATTTATTATAGCTTAAAATATGTAATCAATTGTGTTTGTTTAGAATCAATATTTATATAATAAAATAGAAATTAATTAATTAATTATTAAGGTGTGAGAAATACGTAACTAACATTTTTTCCTGGATGTATTGTAGAAACAAAGTTTAATTTAAAATAAACTTAATTTTTATATACTGACTTTATAATTTGATGATTACATATTAGTAATTTGACAGGTAGGAAGGATACAAAATCGATAATCATGATAAAATCTATAATATGATCAATAACCCTTTCAGCAACTTTTTGTTTTATTAGAGCAAAAAGACATAAGTCGATAGGATATTAAATAGTATTTTATAGTTTGTGTAACTTTTCCACATAATATAATAAGTTTATTTCTGTGCACACATGATGCCAAAGGGAACCACAATCCGGTTTTTATATTTTGTAAAGAGCCACACGTAACAAATTCCATTTTTTTATTTAATTTAATTGCATGATTTTAATGGGAGCCGCACTTGACTCAATGAAGAGCCACATTTACCTTGCCTACTGTTGATATATACAGTGGACCTCGCGAACGAACATAATCCGTTCCAAAATTTCCGGATTTTTAATCATACAGTGAAACAATTTTCCACATATAAACTAATGTAATATACGATAATGCGTTCCATTTAGGGAGTCATATTTCTTACAATTTATTTTGCTCATTAAGCAAGGTTCCACTTTATATAAAAAATTTGGTAATTTATGAATATTATGAATCAAAAACCGTTTCATAGTCTTTGACCACAAGGACCTTCAACCGTTAATATTGTATCAATATATACCATTTTGTAAATTGTATTCTAGTACCGTTATAACAGCAATGTATTAATTAGTTGAGGTTGAGAGATCAGTAAACTCATGAGTAAATAAATTATCTACACATACATTGTTTGTTCATTGTAAAAAGATTCAGTGATTTAAAATAAACAAATATCATAAATAAAGCTATATCAATGAAAAATATTATTAAAGTGTAAAATAAATTATATAATTATTATACAGCAATACCTATTTGAAACTGGACTAATCGAGGAACTAAATACAGATTAAAACAAACCTAACAAAAAGAGAAAGTTAAAATCCGATCGTGTATGTATAAATAATTATGTGTACTATTTTTTTAGAATTTATTTTTATTTTAATCAATTAAAATTTAGTTTCTTTTCAAATTTTTAAACCAGATAAAGTGAATCCGAATCGAATTACTAAATATATGTTGATGAAAGTAATGATTACAGCAATGTTTATTTAATAATTTATTTCCGAAATTAATTTGCTCCGATTTAAGCGTGTCTTTAGTTGATTTATTTCTATTATTTCCTAATTGTAAATGCATACACAATCTATATTACTAACAAACTTATTGAATGATTTCCATGTATTCTATAATTAGTGAGAAACGGGTTTTCAAAAATACTAATTTTTCACTTTTCCGCAAAACAACAACAACAAATAATGATTGTCCATTTTAATCTTTTTATGTACTTTGATAAATAAAGAACACTATTATATCTTAATCTTAATCATGTATAATTAGTATTATATAACGACATATTGATTTTTTTTCTTAGCTTAAATTGATTTTACATATGGGACATATTTATTGAAGATGTAAAATCTGTATTAATATATCATTAATATATAATGTTAATCTTAATTTATTTCCGAATTAATATAGTTCTGCTTTAAGCGTGCCTTCGTTCGCTTTATACTTTTTTTTGTAACTTGAACAAAAACTAATTGCAAATGCACACAGTCCATAGAATTAATAATGGTTATTGATTGATTTCCAAGCGGAATGGGTATTATATAACGGCGGATGGAGGCAGAGCGGCGCGAACGAAATTCGCTTTCGTTCTTTCACTATCGTTTGGAACTCGATCGAGTTCACTTTTACTGACCTACGTTTCGCAGACCTTGAAATCAATGTTACATCTAGCTGTTTTGTTAGAAAACAGACAAACACAATTTTAATCAAAATCTATCATTGATGTAGAAGAAAAAAATGGTATTGATGTATGTAATGTAAAGGGTGTCCCAAAATTAATGCAAGACTTGAATTTGCCTCCACAAATGACGTTTCTAAAATACAGTGGAACCTCGTTTAACGAGTGCCTCGCACATCGAACATTTCGCTTAAAAAGCAAAATGAATTGTAAGAAAAATAACTCGCTTAACGAGCGACGTTTCGCACAACAAGTAGCAATAAGAAGAGAAGTCTCGGATTGCGCGCCTACTACATCATCGCATATTGTGTGTATTTTTGAATACGTTTCAGTATACGAGTAAAAATCCGGAAATTTTGGAACAAATTAAACTCGTTAAGCGAGGTTCCACATTATATGTGTTTTAGATATCCGTGTTATTGGAATGAAGAATCAATTAAGTAGTATATTTAAAAGTAGTATATTATAATGATGATATATCTAACTTTTTTTTATAGAAAATCATCTGAGATGTTTGCAGATTTCGTTGGCCATTGGAAAAAATGCATTAATTAATATTAATGTTGCATTTGCACAACATTAAAATTATAATAGTTCTATAATATGACATTTCGTCAATAATAGAAGTGAACAAAATTCTGGACAAATTATGAATCTTTATAAATTGAATCCGTTCAAATTCTGTAATCAGGTTAGAGTGAAATCGTGTTGAAATATACCGTGTTATAGGAGGTATGTTCATATATTTATTAGTAATTTTCCATTTTTTTTATGTCCAATTAAGAAATTGTTAAAATAATTATTAGGCATTCATTAATATGTTAATGAAGTAATTCAGGTACACTCGCCTCCAGTGCATTCGTTTCATAAATTATTACTTTTATTACATTTCTATATAAAATATCGTAACTGCGATTCACTCGATATTACAGGAAGTAGTTTAAATTAAGGTCAAAATGCACTTGCTTCGAGTAAAATGTCAATATCGCAATTATTATTAAAACAAGTGAAATTTCTTGTAAAACGTTACGTAATTTCGAACGTAATTATGAATAAGAAATATGGATGCTTAATTATTATCCGTAGTAAATAATTAAACTCATCTTATCTAAATCAACCAAATAAATTCGAGATATTTAAGCATCGCGTTTATTTATTATCCAATATATTTTAGATTTTACATTTATATATTTGTGTACATTTTTTTTTATTTTACTCTATTTAAACTATTCGAGGTATCTTTTGAAAAAATAATAAACGAACACGTTTAAGTACACGTTTAAGGAACATGCAACGTCGACATAATCTACCAAACAACCAACAAAGGCCATCCCTGGTGTTCTAAATGTTAAAATAAAATCAATAAATAAAAAAAAACATCGATATACCCAGATCTATTACTACGAACAATAGGTTGCATCAACCCTCTTATGTTTTTTTTTATCTTTAAACTCACATTGAATATATTTTTCGTTGTTTCATTTATTACTACATTATTAATTTTCTTTCTGGGAATGTTTTCTTATTTATATACATACTACTTATAATTTTACTTATTATAGAATGTTTGTATTTGGTGATTTCATTTTTTGTTGAAGAATTCTCTTTATTTTTATTGTATGTCCATCCTTTTTTTTTAATGGCCTTTTGGTCCTAAATGGGCCAATATATATTATTAAATACAATAGAAAAATAGTTAAGGAAAAAATATATAATTTATTTTAGTTTGTTATTGTTTAAATATTATTATTAATATTAAATTCGGCACCTAGAAAATAAAAACATATTTACAAAAAAAAATAAACAATTATTTTTTTAAAAGATATCAATACATATTTAAATTTAAAAATATGAAAAATCAAGACATAAGTATTTTCTTTATATTTATTTTCAGATGATGCAGTTCTTTTAAGAAAATAGATTTACTACTGTCTTGGTCATCATTGTTTTCAACAGTATAGTTAATTTCCTAGTTGACTTTACGTTATTTTCAGAAAACTCATCCACTTGCAAATCATTCTCATTGGCATTTTTATTAACCGTTTCATTACTATTAACTTTCTTATTTTTCTTCTTATATTTACGTGTCTTCCGATTTGTACCCTCAATCGACCGTTTCCCTTTATTCTTATTTTGTCTAATCCGTCTAGAATTCTTATTCCTTCTAGTGTATTTCTTCTTTACTTTTACGGGACTTTCCAATGTATTACTGTCAGGTAGTTCGTTTGAAGAATTTGATAATTTTGGAACATATTTAACTCTCTTCTCTAATGTCGATATTCGCAAATTGCGACCGTTTATTTTTCTTTTCATTATGTTATCATAGTTTTCCAGTGTAGTTAAATTGAAAAGTGCGAGGAATTGTATTTTTCTTTCTTGTTCATTTTCATCGTTTGCTTCCATTTTTTCTTTTATTTCTACTTTTACAAATTCTATTTTCATTTCTCCCATTATTTCTTCTTTTGTCATTGATTCCATTAAATTACACTTTTTAGATTTACTCTGTTTAATAGATACATCCAGATTCCCCAATGAATCCTCATGGCTGTTACAGCTTTTCAGTAATAGCGTTGATTGATTCATACCGGAACGATTCTTATTATCTTCATTTTCATCAGGATTTTGTTTTCTATTCACCTTTTTTAAAATAATGTTTTGATCTCGTTTTAGATCGGCAATATTTGTTTTTGTTTTAGCTAAACGTTTATGAAGTTCCATTATTAGTTTGGTATTAAAGCAGACTCTAAGTCTAGCTTTAATTTCTTTTAAATTTAATCTTTCGTTGTGCAACATAACTTCAATATTATTAATTGAATCATAAAAATGTTCGTACATTTTAAAAACGTATTCAATGAATCAATGAATGAACAACAATAATATTTATAAAAATTCTCAAATATATTTTTAGTAAGTAATATAATATGTAACAATATTTATCATATACTATATTGTGTTCAATTCTTAAACATACACCTCAACTGACTACATCAATTTGAAAATAAAATCCAAATTTCAAGTCCTCTTTTTAATAAAAATACTTACAAATAAAATGAGAAAAAAAAATACGATAACCAAAAATCAAATTGTTTTGTATTCAAATATCAAACACACATTTAAGTTTTATATGAAGCAATTCAAATAATAATTTTGTCTTTCGTATCCACCAAAAAGATTTTATAAAAAAAAAATAAGATAACAATAATTATTTTATAACTCTAAAAACTATTCTTAATTTTCTTAAAGAAAACGCATAAATAATTACATACATAATTAGGGTTTATTACAGTGGAAATATGGAAAATTTTACATATAATTTGCAACTTTATATATTACTGAACCGATTGGCAGCTATTTTTTGTATCATAAAATTTTGATCGCTTCGCTTACAATTACTAATAATTCAGCTAATCTTCCACTTTTCAGATAATTACTTATGATTATCATGAGTTGACAATCCTAAACTCACCAGAAAGCCTTTTATTTTATCATTAATTGCCTGCATGGTTCCTCTTTATTATTCTGTGCCAAATTATTAGTATATTTCTGATTCTCGAATTTCATTTCTGTTATCTCTTTTATTCTCTTTTTCCTACTAATTTCAAAGAAAATAAAAAGACCACAAAATTAATACACGTTATTAAAAGAATTTCAACAAAATGCATATTATTATCTCTTTAATATATACATAAATATAATATAACACAAATCTTCATTACCTAACATCTATGACAAGTTATATTATTAAACAATATTAACAAAATAATCAAAATATTAACTTTAAAATAATCAGTAATAAGTTTAACTAAAATAAAAGCACACAATTAAGAAATATTTTAGAAAACTTTGTTCTGATTTGTGGTTTAAATTTTCTCAAATTTTGTAACTTATTTTATATGTATTTTTAAATATTGTTAATATTATAATATAATTTTCAACAAATATTCAATAACGTGAGATTGATATATTTTATCTTTATGTGCTATCAAATCGTGATGTTATTAATTTCAAATAATTATTACAAAACAAATTGTAACAACAGCTGCTTAAAGATTGTGTAAATAATTTTATTCACATTTTTTTTTATAAAAACAATGCATATCCAATCAACATCATTTAAATAGAATAATAAATATAAACTAGGTTATACGTATTTTACTAAATGTCGAAATAATGAAGTAAATGGAAATGGGAGTAAAATTGCTTAACTTTCTTCAGTTATCTACAACATTCTAGTGGTGAATTGAAATTGGAAAGACTGCGGTCAATAATTATTTGTATGTATATATGCAATAAAATATTATAAATATATATATATATATAAATATACTTTATTTTTATTAAAATCCTGCAAAATGAAATATAAAATAGAACCTAATATAAAATTATGCGTACTAAATATGTGTAATAAACTTATAACTAAAATGCTTAAAAAATATGATTTAAGAAATTGGTTTGAAACATTCGGATTTCGGCGCCGTAAGCTTAGAGGACTTCAAATATTTGCAACCCAAAGACTCTCTGGCAGTCCATCTTTTATTAGGATTGCACTCCAAGACTTTACTAAAGAACTCTTTTTGATCGTCGTCATCGAAATTGATAAATTTTGACATATCTTCGGGCAACCATTGAGGAAAACCTTTCCTATAATCCGGCAGATTAGTACATCCCGACCAAGTTGTTTCATTCGGAGTTCCGCAAAGCTTGAAAATCCTGTAAATCTGATCGATTTCAGAATTTCCAGGAAACAAAGCCCTTTTATTAATCATCTCTGCGATAATACAAGCGACACTCCAGACATCTATACCAGGTCCATAGAGATTGGAACCCAGCAACAGTTCTGGTGCTCTGTACCATAGTGTAACAACTTCGTGCGTGTAAGCTCTTACTGGTACTGTAAAACAACGACTCAAACCAAAATCGGCAAGCTTAATGTGTCCTTCGCGATCGATTAGAATATTCTGCGGCTTTAAATCTCTATGCAGAATTCGATGTGAATGCAAGTAGGCTAAGCCTTCCATTAATTGCTTACAGTAGCTCTATAAAAAAAAGTAATATTGTTTTTAATTATGTTAACGTGGATTATGATTGTTATACTCACTTTTATCAGATCTTTGTCTAACTTACTATTGACAGTATCCAAATAATGCTTTAGCTCCATGTCTAAGTACTCGAAAACTAAGTAAATTGTTTTTGGTTCAGGAAAGATAACATCCAGCATTTCGACTACGTTTGAGTGGTGCAAATTCTTCAGTAAACAGATCTCTCTGATCGTAGTTGATGGTACACCCTCGGTTTCATCAACCTGTTTATCGAATTTCATCTTCTTTAGTGCAACAAATTTTCCTGTTATTTTATCTTTCGCTTTGTAAACGACACCGTAAGTGCCTTCGCCTGCTTTCTTAAGCTTAATGAATTTGTCCAGTTTATTCGCATTTTGGTTCAAGCATTCCTTAGTTTGGTTCAACATGTTCACGGTCGTAGTTGCAAATACTGAATGCCTTACAAACCAACCCTCGGTGTATTTATATCCAAAATATTTTTCCTCTTCCAAGAAAAAATGACCGTTAAGTTTACAGCCCGTCATATTAAGCAACTAGGATTGTAAATATCTATGGATTAGGCCATAAAGAGCGCTGCATAATTAAAGGTTTTACCGCCTTTTTATTTTTCGTTCTTCTATTAAAAAAAATAAAAGTTTCGCAAAAGCATTGTGTTATATTATACGTGTTTTGCGATTGCATTTTGTAACCTTTGGGTTCAAAATTGCAAAAGTGGAATCGTGATTAGAAAGAGTGAGTAAATAATAAAATGTTTTAATAATAATGTAACGCAAAGAATAAAAATCATATTTAGATGAAGGAATCGGGCAATTTCAATATCAAAAACAGCGGTTCGCAATTTCTCGGACCATTTGCCGCAGCGAACAACGGTTTGGAGGAAAACGCGTGTGTGCTGCAAGAGATTCGTGCCGGAGAACGCTTCCTGCATGTCTTCTATGTATCTCGCGTGGAAAGTAGATTATAACATTAATGAATATGGTCTACATTTTAGCGCGAAGATTGACGACATTATGAAATGTCAGGACGCGCCGCGATTTATGAAATAATTTCAGCGCACCATCGACGTCGTAAATATGACAGTTGCATAACGAGTGCACTTTCAGTTGATGCTGTCTGCATGAAAATAAGTTTCTTTACTTTAATATTCAAGGCTGGTGTATACTTGATTTCATCACGTAATAATTATATTATAAAGACAAATTTATTGGATATTTAAAAAATATATACATTGAACTAATAGCAGCCATCGTTTTATTCTGACAATTATATTTACCGTAGTTTTGACCATAAAAGTCACATTTTTAAAATAAATAGATAAATCGACTAGTATTGCGTCTTATAAGTCTTGAATTCGCATGTTTCTGATGCGTCTCGCTGTAAATGTGGAAAAAAATGTGTTTTTACACATACGCCATGCGTAAATTATTTTGAATAAAATGTTTTATCTACAAAACAGAAAATTCTGATTTTGTTCATTTTGAGTTTCAACTAAAGTTTTATAACTTTCTCATTTTCTCAGAATAGAAAATTTTGAAATTCAGTTTAAAACGAACAATCATAAAATGGACATTTTCCGTTTTACAATTCATAAATACTAACAGGCATCCCCTGTGTAACCTTTCATAGCACATAAAACATGATAAGAGAATTTGAAGCAAATCGCCCATCATCATAACACGTAGATATTGTTAACATGGAAATTAATCATAAACACGACATCAAAACTATTATTTTGCGATATGTCATATTATAAAATTTGATTAAATACCAAAATATGATGTGTAATTTATGATGGTAATATGATAACGACCAGACAAATTTGCAATCATATAAAATAATAATTCATTAAAAATAAATCAAACACAATACTTTTGGTAAGAAAAACGTATGTTACTGAAATTCCTTGAACGTAACTGATGTTTAAATTGTGAATAATTATTCCTACGGTCTATTGTAGGAAAGATCATTAAATGTAATTGGCACTATAATAAAATTACCGAAATGCCTTCAGGTCTCCAAAATTATATTTATATTATGTAGCCGAGCAATGCAGAAAGAAAGTGTTTTGCCCGTCGGTGACAAAAAAGGAAATTACGAAGTGCATAACTACTCCAACGAGGCTGGAATTTCTTTAAAAAGTGAATTATTTTGAATTGTAAATTTAAGATTTATTACCAGACGCGATCTCGCTACGACAATAAATAAACTTACTCAATAATTGTCGTAATGCAATCAAGCATACAAAAAAGGATTTCCTTAAAATTTTCAATTAATTACCGGATGACATACTTAATAATGTATATTTGTTTTACTAAAATAGATTATATAAATGTAACAACAAATAGTACTAATTGATATATCGCAATGTAATTTATATAAATATGCGACTAATAAAACTGGAATGTTTAATAAATGTTAAAAATAAACTTAATATTTATAAGTTTACTTGTATTTACCTTTCTGTTTGGCTTGAGTTATTATTTTATAATTATAAATTATCTGGAAACTCTCATTAGGAAGTGAACAACAACACTCTCATAAACTTCAATAAAATGTCCTGAGACAAACAAAGGAATTTCAGATTCAAGGAATGTTTGATGCAAAATATCAAAAATCTATAATATTTCATCAAAACTTAATAAAATAATTGTATTTATTAATTATTTACGTTAAATCTCTCGATTAATTAAAAAATGTAAATTTTAGGCGTCAGATGTGCTATAACAGTTTAATAGTCAAAAGAGCATTATTTAACAAATATATTTATAATGCAGTAAATGCAAGCGGATAATCAGTTCTCCCAATATATTTGACTAATCGGGGATATTAAAACCGGGAGCATAAAAAGATGTAAAAGCATGTTTTTTGTATAAAAAATATTTTTTAATAATATTATATATTTATTTAACATATTTAATGTTAACAATTCTGACCAAATGGTTATTGACCAAGGTCCTTCTGCTTAATTAAAATTAAGTATGTTTTTAAAACGTACTATAGTTTGGAAACCGCACTATATGAGGTATTACTATAATTATATATTTATTATAATTTTCACTTTATTTTAAATATTATCAATTATACTTTAATATTTATAAGTATAGATTATACAGGGTGGGCCAAGTTTGACTGACTGATATAAAATACATATAACTTTTGTAATTGTGTTTATTTATATTCAGATGTGTGTGGAAAATAATATTATTTAAATGACTTCCATTTTCTTGTTGAAGCGTATTGACTCTTTCTAATGCATTTCTGGCTCCAAATTTGTCATTTCTTTACGAATAATGTATTTAAGCTAGTTTATTGTTTGTAGTTTATTCTGATAAACCATCCCCACAAAAATAAATTAGGGAGAACGGGGAGGAAAAGACAAATCTGAATTTTTTGAAATATATTGCAATATCTAAGGCATTGTTCGCAACAATGTTAACAATATTTTGGCCAATTGAAGTTTGTATGGAAACATCTTCAAATCAAGTTTCAATATTCGTCTTAGCGATGTTCTGGAAGTTTGTATGGATACATCTTCAAATCAAGTTTCAATATTCGTCTTAGCTATGTTCTTAGCGATTCCCAACTCAAATGGATCATCGTTGACACACTGTCGTACAGCCATCACAGCTTCTTAATTGCAAACAGTACCATGAACATTTCATTGTTGATGAACACATACTGCACCCCGTTCTTAAAAACAGCTGATTAAGTTTCTTTTCATGTTTGCACTGGGAGCTGTTGGAACATTCAAATTCGCACGGTATTATTTTGTGTATTGTAACAATACATTGTCGGGAAATATAATAAAATTCAATAATTTTGACCAAGTTGGCCCATCCTGTATAATAAAAAATGTAAGAATTTAATTTACTTTTCAAACTTATATCATTTATTTTAATTTAATTAATTCCCACAGTATAATATGAAAAGTATATGTTAACAAAACATTTGTGTAAACTCAATTTATAATACATTTTAAATGATTTATTGAAAATTCTGCTTGATACATATTTAAAGATATTTAGTGTATGTAATTACGAATAATATGTATATAATCAATAAAGTAAAATATGAAAAAAAAATAACAAAATTAAAGATTTTAATATTTCACTTACAAAAAAACGGGTTTAATCTAAAACGATTAAAATATTAGAAAACAAATTAAATTGTATTATTACGTAACGAATTGAAATAATCCTTGGCTACGATTATTATTTCAATTGGTTACATAATTTATTCTAAGTCTAAAAAAAGATAATACATTGAACTAACGATATAAATATAATAATAATAAACAATAATATTGGATTTAAATAATAAATAATTTGCGATTTATAATCAATTGCATATACAAATGTATTCATAACATATATTATCATAGCAATGTATAATTTTTATCTTGGCAGTGTAGCAATTTTGGTAGTTATCTACAAATGTTTCCATTACTGACATTTACATAAACTTACAAAATTATATTCATTAACAGCGTTGGATAGTTCGTGAAATGCAAAACCAATTGTGAAACCGGCTCACTTTCAGATGCATTTCATTGAGCATAATAAAAACAATAAAATAAAGAAGAGTTGCAAGAAGAAATTATGGAGAATCAAGTAATTCCGTATTATTCATTGCGCGAAAGGATCTCCAAGTATGTGCATTAAAAAATAACAATAAAAAAAAACGCATTGCGCAACCGATCCGCTTTCAGTTGCGCATCTGAAAAAATAATAATAATTATTCAATATGTGAAGAGAGTTCCTGGAATGTCAGTGTGCTTCTTAATTGCGGTTTCGATTTTGAAATGTTTTAGGAAGGGCATTCATTGTTATTATTATTAATAATTTATTTATCCATATTTCTCTTCTTTTTTATTTTCCATATTTTTATTTGCACTTAGCGTTGGCGATTGCCGGCTTTTCGCAATTAAATCTCGGTTAGATAAGTAAGTGGTCTACGGGAATATTTTTTTGTATATAAATAGGTTATTAGTAGTAGTAGTAGTTCTGTTGTAATTGCCTCTATGGAAGCGAGATCGCAATTAGACGTTGATTGTATAACTAGAGTCCGCCCCGAGATTTTCAATGCGAGAATGACATTGATGGAATGCGAAGCCCGTAAATACCAAACGCAGTGCAATCCCTCTTTTGCTTATCCCAATCATCCTTAGGCAGCGAATATGCATTTCTTTGAAAGGGCATCATATGGAAATGCCGCAACAGTACTTAGTTATGATGATGAGAATAAGAATAAATGAGTTAACACTATTTTAATAATAACATCCTATTATTTAAATATCATTTACAAATATCAAAGGAGATTATAGATATTTGAATATTTAAATTCTAATATTGATTGAAGGTGGCATCACCAATTATATTCAGCATGATTTGAATCTTGACAAGCAACACTTTTCTTTTCATATCAAATGAAATGTTATTATTTATTTTAATCATGGGAAATCGAAACATTTATATTTAAATCAACTTTCATCTTTCCACGATTAATTTATATGGATCATTTTGTAAAGGTAGGAAGCGAACTTTCGACGTTAATGACGTCTTTATTAACACCATTAAATAAGAATGATTCCATTCCTTCATTTTTATTCATTAGGTCTAAAAAAGAATGAATATAATTTAAGTGTTGAGCATAAATTATTAGGTTATTTCTGTCTATTTGGAATCTTTCACCATGCACACATTAAGTAAGTAATTGATCATAATTTATTTGAAAGTGTAATTTTCATTAAATCTATATTACAATGCATATTACAAAAATATGTTTGAACAACTAAATGTTGTAGTAATACAATAAACTGACCGCAACTAAAGTAACATTGAAGTACAGGGTGCGGCATATAAAACTCCCACATTACGAAAAATCACTGTGGGATCCTCAACACTGAGGCAGTCTGTTTCATTAGATATCATATGCCAAATATCATCATCAATTTTTCTGCGACCCCTCAAATATTTTTCGCGAATCACTGACGTGCATAATAAAGTTTTCAGTTGTCACCAATCTACATTTGGGAAATAAAAAGTTTTTGATGACACTTCCTACCTTTTTTCAATTCCTTTTTGAAAGGTGGAAGTTATTTCTGCCACAAAGTGTTAAAAAAAAAACTTAAATTTAATACATTATGTTTAGATAATCAAATGAAAGACTATTTTACTAATAAATTCAATTGTTCATCTCAATATACAAACAATATTTTCATTATATTATATTCCTGCTTCGATTAGTCGTCAGTTTGAAAATTTCAAAACAAAATTGAGCAAAATATATTTTTAAATTCTTAAAAATTTACGGAAATGAGAAAAACTAATCATATTTTAACATCTGTAACATTATATAAAAAAATGGATAGCAGTAATACCTCGTAAAGTACGGCTTTCGTCAGTCTAAAAAGTTTCAAAAAAATTAGTACACAAAATTATTTTGTATTCATAAATGATCGGTTTCTATATAAGTCTAATTTTGTACTTTATTTTTTTGTTTGTATTTAGTTTCTCGATTTCAAACAGTCCGAGATATTGGGAAAACAAACTAACCGCACTATTCAAAGTATAGCTGCATATGCAAATATTAAAGAAAAAATAGTCGCCTATATCACGAAAATCCGATACGAAAAAGTTGGTTAAAATACAACAATAATTTGCGGAGGCCGACAAACCCGAAAGTGTGGATCAATAATTTATATAAATAATTGATATAAATCTCTTTATTAAAAAAGAAGAAAAAATTAAAAAAAAACTATAATTACGTGTTGAAAGCACGTTTCGTAATGTAAATGCACCATAGGATTCTAAAATGTTTCCTTGGTTTACTTTAAAGAAGATATCTTTATGTTCAAGCATATTCTATTCTAAAGTGCGAAGGAAATTTCCTGCGATGTCGATCAGCATAAATTATTCAAATTTGATATTACACATTCATATCTGCATAATCCGGACAGACGATTTAAAGAGCTTCCCTCGAAAATGAGATGCAAATTATATTCGATTACCAAATCGGGATTCGCTACTAAACTCTGCCTCAATTATTATTATTTTTTTTTGCTACTTTTTAAATATTCATTCCGCTATTTGTGTATGGTATATTATGAAATTAGCATCCATGGGAACTGATCATTATCAACATTGGAATTATAAATTGTTCGTTGCTAAATAAATAAGTGAAACTGTAACGAAATAATTCTGGGTGCGTCAGTAATAAATTATGAATTTAACAGACTGATTTCCTTGAAATTTCTATTTCGGATGATACAAATACATTTTTATCTCGTTTAATGGGAACCGCCAAACGATTCCACGCAAAATCAAAAATTTGGTTATTGGAAATACTGATTTTTATGTAAATTAATGAATTAATTAATGATTAAATATAAAACTAAAGTTTAAGTTATTATAAAGGAATAAAAATTATAATGAGATAAGTTTATTAATACATAATTTATATATTGTTTTATATACGTGTAAGGATTGGAATCCTGTATTTGATCTAATTCAACAAACTAGAAGGATTAATGCAAGGACTTGTTTCTATTAGAGAACAATGTTTTATGTTGTAAAACATTTAAGATAATTCAATTAAATTATTTAATACAAAACTTATGAAGAATTCCACAGATTTTTTTTATAACTATGGTACATGTATCTGAAACCATTAATACTTTGGACAATAAATATCATTCATGTCTCAATGATGACTACATTTAACAAATTGATATACAAAAGAATCAACTATATATATTCTTGTGGATGGTTGTGTAAATATAGGAAATTTTATTCAGAATAGAGTGTTAGTTGGGACCGCAAAATCAGAATCCATTTCTCTTTTGGGACGTGAAAAAAAAAGTGTTAGCAGACGGGTGTATTATGAACACACTATATTTACACAACCTGTAGATGGTTGGGACGTCATTTATATTTGGTGTACCGCGAAATAAATTGTTTTCGCCCAGTGTACCGCGAGGTAAAAAAGTTTGACAGATACTGCATTATAGTAAAACTTCGCATAGTAAGGGTTCAGGGTAATCGGTTCAGGCAATATTCGCCACTGTTTGTAATCAGACTAACCTACATAACTTTATAACCGTATGAACGGAAGCAGAACAAAAAGAGACTCAACTGTATAAAGCAGCGGTTTCCAACCTTTATGCTACTACGATTAAATAATATAGACACGTTTTATTTATTTCAAGATATTATGGTATAAAAATTAATTTATTAAAAAATTTTGGCGCCTCCCCTGGCAATAGTTCGCGCCTCCCCAGGTTGGAAACAGCTGGTATAAAGGGTTTTTTAATTTTCAAACTATTCTATGTATTACTATATTAATTTAAAAAAACACTATTCGAGATAAAGATGCAAGACGAAAGTTACGATGAGGAAGAAAACGTGTCCTCCAGTAAGTTTAAATAACAAAGTTTTACCACAAAAGGATCATGTAAAATATCTTAGCATGCTTCTGGATAGAAGATTCACTTGGAAGAAACATATATGGTCAAAGAAAAAGCAACTGAAATTCAGCAAACTATATTGGATGCTTGGAAGAAAATCAGTGCTATCTGTCGACAACAAATTATTGATACACAAATCAATACTCAAACCAGTATGGTCATATGGTATACAGTTGATGGTTCAGCAAACAACACTAAGATCGAAATACTCTAGCGATTCCAATCAAAAACATTGATCAAAATTACCGATGGGATTAATAATTTTGAGTTTAGCGGTCTCTTGAGCGTTTATAGATAAACCCAATTCTTAACTAATTCTGTAGAAAAATAAAATTCTACTAAATGAATCAAGGTTTTTACTAGTTCTATTTATGTTATTGTTAATCCAAAAATACATTTTAATACATACAAAATTTGTTTCGAATCATTTTTTTTTAATTATCTAAAACATCAAAATAAAGTTTGAATTTGTATGTAAAGTAAGTTACTACATGCACCTTCAATAATGAACAAAACATGGGTAATATTATTTTCTTGAGATCCTTGAGATTTATGGATGAACTTATTATTTTTTAGTACGAAACTAAAGTAATAAATATGTAGCAGAATTTTTTCTGTTAATATTATTATGCTTATCTAGATTAATAAAATATTTGTATTTCTATAAAAAAAAAATAATCCTTGGAAGTTGTTAGATTTTATCTAAGTAATGCACGACGCTTAATATTTTAAACATGTATACAGAGCTAGAAACTTACTTTATACAGGAAATTCGCATTGACTTAACACCTAATAAATAAATCTACGTGATAATTAGATTTTTTTAATAACTAGATTAAATATGTTCAATGTTTCGTGTTTATAAGAATAATGAAGGAGATACATGTATGTCGAGTAACAAAAATTAATAATTTAAGTGTATTTGATACTATTTCTTATTTTTAAGGTTTATTATGAAAAAGTGAATAAATAATAAAATATACTGTTCGGATTTCTAATGTCAGGATTTCGATAGGGTACATTTCCAAAGTTTCAAGTTCATAATTATTCTTATTACTTAAATGCAAATTAAAATAGCATTAAGTACATCTAAAAAGACATACATGAACATCCTCAACGCATCAGGTAATTATAAAATTCGCTGCAAAAAAGTATAATGTCTACAAAAACTTGGATAAATAATAGTAGTTTATTTAATTAATACTTATAAAAAATACAATATAATGAGAATCAGTAGAAAGTTTATTGAGACTATTAAGTAAATTGGATTATTACAAAAATAACAATGTAAGAAATAAATGAAGCAATGAAAACAAATTTTGACATAATTTATGTCACGTATAAATCCAAATATTTTTGTTGTTTTATATTCACTTTGTGAACGACATAACAAGCAGTCAAAATAGTAAAAAGTAAGAATATATACAAAATAAGAGAAGTTTTATGTTATTATAAATTATAAAATGCATTTTAATTTATTATTTCGAATTTTATGAAAATTATATTATGATTATATTAATGTTATTCTATAAGGATTTAAACATTATTTTAATAAACAACACCTTGCATAAGACACTTCGAATTTTAATTGAGTTAAATAAATATAAATTCTTAAAAATAATACACAAAATTATTTTGTTATACATAAATCATCGATTTTGTCTTAAATCAAGTCTTAAATTCCTCGATTAATCCGGTTTCAAACAGTGATAAAATACATTAATGTTCGTGAACTTTTAATGATATTATATTTTTAAATGAAAACTAATAAGTAAAGTTTCTGAATCGGAATTTCAGGGACAAATTTCCCAGAAATTTTTGGAAAAATATATAGTGATTATAGTTCGAGACTCGAGAAATTTCAAAATGGAAAATGACACACAACAAACATCTAAAATATTTAATTTATCAATTTTGAAAGCGGTAATGATACTTTTAAGTATGACAGATAAACTCAATGCAGCCTTAATGGTAATGTAAAATATTCAATCTTGTATTAAACTGGACCTAAAAAAATAATTTAATATTTTTGAACGAACTTGAAAGAGATCGAGCAATTTATAATTCACTCCTCTCCATAAAACCAATAGTAGTGAATGCGACAGGATATCTTCCTTAGTAGTTTTTGCTAGAAAATTAAGACTTTCAGACGAGACCTTAAATATGTTGCATTTTTTACACAAAAATTTAAATATACGTTTACATATTATATGTTATTATGTTTTTTAGTCTATTTAATAAATACCAGCTTATTTTTGTATATCGTGACATGTAAAAAATAGAATAAATAAATTGTGTATAAAGTAATGTATATTATTTTTATTCATTTTTTTTAATTTCTCAAGTCCCAAGAATTCCCGAAAATGCCTTAAGCAAATGTCTCGTGTTCCGGGAATCAATAAAATGGCGAGACTGATAAGCTCCCAAAAGGGACACTAAAACTGCTGCAAAAAAAATATTTTCTTTGACTTTACCACGAAAAGTATTATTATTCTCTAACAGGGCTTAAGAGAGTAAAACTACCTGGTTAGAAACCTAAGAAAAAAATGGCGGTAACTTAAAAGCATCAAATAATAAAGCAATACAAGGATTCCAGTTAAAAATGAAAGTTATCGAATATTATTGAATAATACATATAGATATATTGTCTTGTTTAATTCATCGATTATACATGTTTATATTAATTTGATATTTTTCTAATTTGCTATAGCAAGTAGAGGTTGTAATAATTTGTATATTGATTTAAATTGATTGTATATTGAATAAAATAAACATTATATAAGGAAAATATAAAAAAACAAATAATATTTATTGTACCTTTGCAGCAGTTTGATTTACTTTTATTTTTGTAACTATGTTATTGTGTGTGTATATTTCAAAATTATGAAAATATGTACAGAAATACCTCGCATTGTGCGGTAACCGGTTCCGCCAATATCCCGGACAGTTTGAAACCGGACAAATAAACAAAAACATAATAAATTACAAATAAACTGCATAAAGAGACAACATTTAGTTTGTTTTGAAATTTTCAACCGGACTATACCGATACTGAATTCGGCCTGATAAATTGGATTTTAATTACAATAATAATTATTGACAAAACATTGTGAAATAAAAAAAAAACATGAATCAATGAAATAGGCAATTTTCGAAATTCTAAATTAATTTGTATAAAAAAAGCGGAAACTGACAATTGATGAGTTGATTTAACTTTCTAATATTTGGACACCAATCGTCAACTTCTTGATGCGTGAAGAAACATCTTTACTCAAGACATAAATAAAATATTATAAGAGAGAATGTGGCAGATTTATTATAAATTAATAATTTTATTTATTTAAAAAATAATAATACTTGATCATCTCTGATCCTGGGGATAATTGAATATTATTTAATTTCCACATGCGGTTATTTCACTGTAGAAAGTCGGATTGCGCCAATAAAAAGAAATATTAGAATAATCATTATTAAATAGAGATTCACATTTCCGTTATGAGCATTGACCATTATTTTATTGTGTTTTTTATGTAGTTATATGTTCCTTTCTCTCTCTATACGATCGTTTTTACATGTTTAAAATGTAATTTACGGACTTCCTATGACCTGGCGGTACACAACAGAATTACGCAATTCTCAAACGGACGTGCAATTTAACATTCGTTCTTAATTACTTCGTTTTCCCATCTTAATGAAACGTTCACGAATGGATTAAAGTATTTTCAATGTTATTACTGCACACGTCTATTCTTAGAGCATTGCTAAGATGTATGAACTTGAATATGTCATTGGTATTCAATTTCTTTATACGCTTCTGAGAATGCGCTGAAAGATTTACAAACAATGCAAACAATCTTCTGGTTACAAGAATAATAGAAACTCGTGTCGATCCGATTTATATCCTTAGTTATTTGCATAAGCTTGTGTGTGCGATGCGTGTGTTGACGAATACTCCTTTAATTTAATTGAATCCGAGATGAAAGTCGTTTTGAATGTAATTACAAGTAAAAAAAAATCGTTGTTGATGCAAAGTGAAATTTATTAGTTGACGTGCGCTCGTATGCAGTCTATGATACATTGTTGCTAATTAGTGAAGTAATTAAACAATGAAAAACGTATTTATTACTCGTGCTCTCGGTATTCCACAATGCACGAATAGTACGGGACTTATTCATTCAGGTATGCTGTGCTGTGCTGTGTTGTGTCAGGTAGACTAAATTAATTACGCCCGGGTTCTGAAGAAGAAAGTCGTTGCGTAACGCATGCGAATTACGAGAGATCTAGGAATTAATCCATCAAAAATTTGTTTCGACTGCTTTATTTCTGATTATCTTACTTCCTTTAATGCATTAAACCGTAGTATAATCAGCATCAGTACAATTTATATTTAATATCTTATGGTAATAATTCAACCTGTCCGTTCTATTCAATAAATTTTAACTATTTTATGTGTTAAAATATTAGTGCTATCATGGTATTTCTGTTTATAATTTATTTCACATCCTTATATCCAAAGATAGTAAAACCTTTACATATGGACTAAAAACATTTTTTTCCAAACGTTATATAATGTATACTAAATCAAATACAACATTCAAATGGACAGTTTTGCACTTACTATCTAATAATAAATGTTAATAGTTCGATATCTATCTAAAACTAAAGACGTATTTCGATTTTACTGAAAAATATATACAAAAATAATAAAGTAAAATTATTTATTGTTAAAGCTTCTAAACTACACAAACATGCGGACGGACAATAAGTTCCGCCAGAATACTGGAATTATTAAAACCGAACTAATCGGATTAAATACATACAAAAATTAACTGAAAAAAAAGAATTTATATATAAACAAAAAAAAAACAATCTATTAAATATATTTATATATCAATATTATACTTTTTATATTATTAGTCCTATTTATTTCAGTGCTTAACTATCAAATATTAAACGTATTAATACTAAAGTTATAATGTAAGAAAAGTCATAAAAGCAATGAGACAATGTTATCGTTGAGAAATTATACACCAAAGATCAAAAGGTGGTCAATTTGATCAATTTGATTTCTGTAACATTAGTGTTAATTATAAATATAATATATTTTCAAATTATAATTAATTAAAGACTAAGATTTTTTTAAACATGAAAATAGAAAGTAATTTATTCTGCCTACAAATAAGAAATTATGAAAATGAACTTTTTTATATAGTAACAAAAAAAAATCGCATAATTTCTGCCTATTACTTTACATTTTTCGTAATTGATTAAAAAAAAAATGGAATACGTGTTGTGCATAGTAATTTATAATTGAATAAATTGGATTTGAAAGGTGTAAATCGAGTTTGGATTAATACAGAGTATCATCTAAATTAGACATGAGATTGAAGGATTAGATTCGCAATAAGCGGAAGAAGATGCCGGAAACACTAGATAACTACTTGAGATAGTAATCATAATTAAGTACTTGACGCGGAAGAAGAGATAAAAATGCACTTAATCTGTAAATGGTCATTTCCGATGTCGAGAAGAATAGAAACTAGCAATCGAAATAAATATATAACAGTTCATCTAAATGCAATTTTGCTTTTTATATAAAATACAGGATGAAGGTAAAAAAATGTCAAACAAACTGCAATTAAAGTGTGAAATAAAGATTTTTGCATCAATTTGTATAAATACATTTTCTTTGAATACAAATCATAAAATAGAATGGATTCATTTAAATTTTTGAATGAAACAGTTTCTCTACTAACTATTTTCATATGCTTAACATTACAGTTATTACCAACTATACTTGTATAAAATATCTCCTGTCATGTTAACAGTAACTCTAATTTAGTTATACATCGATTAACGTTATCTCTGATAAGGAGGACTGGATATAACAAAGTTATTCAGTCATTGGAGAGGTACAAATGTTCCTAAGATTATTTTGACAATAATATTATTATATCTCTGAAAACAAAGTAATATCGTAGAACGCATCTTGTTCGTTATCGAACATGACTGTATATGGTTTGACTAATATCTTATCATTGTAATGTATCAACAATATTGGATTATATTGAAGAAGCTTCGAATATCAACTAACTTAATATTCACAAAAAAAAGTGTTAAAACTAATAAAATTATAATTTCAATTATAACAATAAAAAGACTACTGCAAATAGACCATAACATTTGTATTTATTATGTATGCAATAATTTATCGTTATTATTATAAATATTAACGTCCTATAAAAGGAAATACTATGTGTAAATGTATATTTAATGGTAATTTAAAATCGGTGTAAATAATATATTTCATTTTTGTTACTTACTTATTATATATATGTTCAGTATATACTTGTAAACATAAATATTTATATAAATCAGGCTTTTAACTATTACGTAAACTTTTATTACATACTTGCGATCATTATTATACAGAATATCAAAGAAAATTGTTTATATGTTAAGTAAAAAAAAAAGAAACTAATAAATACATAACTTTCTTTAATATTACAAAATGCAATGAAAATATTTTTATTGAGGTGAAAATATATATTTTTTCATGGATTTGCTAAATTTTCTATAATTAATTTTATAATGAATGGAAATGTTAGGCTGCGTTCGTTTGTAGAAATTTGTATAAATTATTTAAGTGTATTCAAATATTCAAAATATTTATGCAAACAAATATTTAAAGAAACTTTATATCATTGCCTCGTTTTAATGTATAATAAATATATTAATGTAATTCAATATTTTGTTAATACACAATGACTAACATAGAAAATAATAATGCGTAGGTTAGAAGGACTCTGAATTATAGTCAGTAAACAATGAACTTTATTCTCTTTGTGTGACATTACTTGTTTTTATTTGATATTGAAATTCTCAAATTTATATGCGTGCATTAACATACAGCAATATTTATTCCGCTAATTGAAATGCAAATTGCATAATGACCGTGCAAACACTACCGACGGTGCTTCCACATTCTCAACATTTTCACAAGAATAACACCCTTATGTAAAGCGTCTAGATTTCGTTGTTTCAACAAACAATGATCGTGTTTGGAAACCATCTCGGATTCGGCATTAGATCAAGCAGCATGGGTCCTACTAGGTGGAACAACAATGGATGCATTGTGTTATTACCCAACTAACTCTCTTCCTTTGTCGCAATTTGTTTGCGACTTAATTATTTGAAATGGAAATTGAAAGAGACTAAAAGTGATTTAAACATCGGCAAATTGATACTAAGCGTATTATTAGAGGACTATAAATAATAGCGGTGAGTAGATTTATTAGACGAATGGAGGAGGAGGAAAAAAAAGGTGTATTTGCATTCCGTTGACGATGAATGTATTCAGGAGGAGAAATTATTATTGAAACCGAAAATCATGTTTATTTATGTATTGGAACGAGCACGGGATTCTGTATGAATATTAATGCAGTTTCAGTATACACACTTATTGTACGAGTTTTAGTCCAAGGCTTGGATTACATAAACCACTCAACAATATAAATATTGATATCTTTTAGATACGACCGAAAAGAACCAGCCGGGCCTTCGTTTGACGTGCGGTTTAAATTTTGTTTAACGTAATTGTCGAAAGTTGTCGCCGCCTCGGTCAAAGTGAAAGAAACACGCAAACATCATCATTCATTCCTGCCGACCACTCAGAATCATTCAATTGAACGTATTTCGGAACGGAATATAAATCGATTCAAATGCTGAACTTTGAACTCGAAATGTTATGCAAACGGTCAATGGTATGGCAAAATCGTCTTTTATAATTCATATAATTTGCTAATTTTACGAATGTCTGGTTTTTAATATTATGATTCATATGAGTGAGTTTATATGATACGCTGGATTGTGTAATCAATTTCCTTTGTTGACAATTTTCGAATGCAGTTCATCTAACTTATTTTTTATCAAAGGTCTTTCACCTCTATACATTTTAACAAACAAAGTACAAACTGTGCTCATTTAATATACAGCATTTTAATGTATGTACGACATTATTTGCAACCCTCTGAGCGTAGTGACGTACAAACATCCATATGAACGTACATTGTTAAGAAATCGGCCAATGTGCATGAAACATTCCTAAATTTAGATTGAATTTGAATACATATACAAATTCAATCTAAAACTAGTTAAAACTAAATAACATTAAAATCAGATTGAAGTAAAATTAAAATATGTATGTAAAGTAAACGATAATTTTATTTATGTATGATCGAATTAGACAAACTTCATAACCTTCCAGAACGTGTTACAACTTTAATATCGAAATTATCAGAACGAATATTTTGTAAACTAGTTTAAACATACAAATTTTCTCCATACACTTGACATAACTAATAAATAAACCTTAAAATATAAGTTGTCAAAATATATAATGACAATATAGTTTAGAATGTAGTTGGCTGATTAAAAGTAAAAGTAGCGACACTAGTGGGAATGAAAAGAAATTACTTTCCGAATAATCCAATATGCAAAACAATTAAGAAATAAAATAATATCTAAGTGAAGTTAAAATTTATGATAAAAAAAAAACAACAAATGACATATGTTGAAAATGGGTCTATATCGCAAGCCCGACAACCAAAAGCCCGACGTTCGAAATCCCGAGTGTATTGAAATCCCGACGTTCGAAATCCCGACAATCAAAACCCCAACTGTATCGAAATCCCGAATATATCGAAATCCTGACTACCATAATCCCGACAGGGTCTTTTATTATTATAATTTCTACAATAATATTTTATATTATTCTACTATATTTTAATGGATACGACGGATACTGAAAAAAACATTTTTTTAAAACTTAGGTCGATGGCTCTTTTGCCCGATTATTAATTGTTGTTATTTATTCTTAATAACTATAAATAACAACAATTAATAATCTTATTAAGTTTTAGATTGTCGGGATTTCGATATAGTCGGTATTTCGAACGATTGCCACCGGTTGAAAATACATTAAATTATGTACAATACGAAATTAAAAGACTGCAGTTGAATATAATTTAATTTTGTAATAATAATAATTTATTGGCCAAACATCGATACATAAGAAGAGGACAAAAAAAGTACAATTTATACATAAATAAATTTTAACATACAATAAAAAAATATATATTAATAGGCTGGCCAAAGGGCTAACGACCGAGGTATTTCCGCCCGTTAATTTTGTATTAATGTCTATTACTTGAAAATAATTCTGTTAAAATGATTAAATTTTAATAATTGTCTTATTTCTTACAAAACATTGTAATTTAAACGAATTACTAATAATATAAAATATGAACTATATAAATGAAATTGATGTACCAATTATACAGTACATATAATTTTGTGTAATCTTCTCAATACCACATTGGTCAATGTAGAGTAGGCCACGAAGACTAAATAGAAAAAAAAAGTATTTCCATTTCGCGTTAATTATTGAGGGTCAAACGTTATTCAATTAGCTTATAAACATAATTCATGTTTATAGGTAAAATGAACGTGTTATTAAATCTCAAGGATGAAAAGGAATGCACACCGTAATATACATATGTTACCCATCAATTATATTCGCTTCATTATCAAACCGATCTGTCCATATTCTATATTTTTTTTGCAAACACGAGAATATTCGTTACAGTTTGTACACTACACATAATTAGTCAGTGAAATTCAATGCCAAACATGTACCTTAAGCACGTAAATTTGTATAGCAGATGATTTCTGGCATTGACCCGTTTCTTTTTTGTGTCCAATCTTTTATTCTTCATCTCTTGCTCCATACTTCTGTTACTGTACTCACCACTTAATGATATAACAGATTTTCCATTTCAATTATGCCGTACATTTAATCGCATACCAACATCTGTATTTAACGTTCGTATCCTTGACGAAGGATGATACGAAAATGAGTAGAACGCGAATATGCATTTTAAATTATTCAAATGGCCGCAACGGTAATACGACTCGACGCTTTACATAATTGTTATAATTAATTTATGGCGCGATTAGAATTTCAAGCGTTCGGAGTTTTGTGTTTCAATGTGAAAAAATCTATAACCACACGCAGATTCTCTTCAGGGTTAATGATTTGTTTTTTATAATTTGCACACATTTATTATATTTATTTTATACTTAGTTTTCGTAAAACCAGTTAAACTCAAGAACGCAGTTGTAATTAAACGGCGACGATTAATCAATCAACGGAGCCGCATGAATATTTATAATAAACAGTGCATTTCCAGCATAACTTTTAACCATTGTAATGCAATTAATTAATAAAACAGTAGCAGATAACCAATTTCAGTTCAGGCATTCCTCGAATGTTCGTTTCTCGTGAAAGGACTTGGGGAAAAACGTAATAACAAAACGCGTTTACTTTTCGTTTCGGATTTAGCGTTTAATTGAAAAAAATCAGTTTTTTGATATGCGAATATCTGCTTACATTCACGTATATGCTTTATTTGGAATCTGGCGTTTTGAGAAAAGGAAAAATGAAAGAAGTGCAAACGGTACGTAATTATCTAGTTTCAAACACCACACTCGCTTTCTCTTTCGCTTTTTCGCCTTCTCTGCTTATTCATTTGAAATATATCAATTGCTATTAATTAATTGCTTGATTTTTTATAACTATTTAATGCTATATAATGATATACGTTTTTAAGTGGATATTTAAATGTTATTTATTCTATATAGTCTTATTAATAATTATAGTATTAATTATGAAGAAATTAGTTATTAAATAATATAATAATAATAGTGAAAATAATGATTATCTTTTTTTCCTAACTAACTGAACTGTGTTAGTTAGCTAGGAAGTTTGTTTGCAAATATTGATAGTATAATAGATAATATAATATCATTAAACAGCAATTTAGTACGTATTATACTGCTTTTTCATAAACTCTCTTGATAAGTTTTGTAATTTCTTGAATGTCATTTTCTTCATCTAGTAAAGCTCATAGGTCATACTTTGCGCCAAACTCCATTTACGCATTTCTTGAACATCAAATACATTTCTAATAGTATATTTTTCCTGAAAGTTCAAACTACCATTACATCTTTAAAATCTAATTCACTTATCCAATGGTTGAATAAGGAGAGTTGTGATTGCTGTAAGAAACACAACTTTTACAGAAATGCGCTGTGCTGTTTAACAATAAAACAGTTTTTTCTTCAAAATAGTTTTTTTTTATAGGACAAAAATGATTAACAAAGCAATAAGTAAATAAGTTCTTGGTAACTCACACTATTTTATTTTTATATTAAAGGTAAATATGTTTTTGGGGACTTAAAATTTCGGACTACGTTATATCGAAACTTCGTTATATTTATAATTTATATTATATTTATAAGTTAATTATTAATTGACTAACGGATTTTCAACATCTTATGGAAGAAACTTTACAAATAAATGAATCTGCTTTAAATAATTTATTACACTTTAATTACACATTGTTGTTACGTAACAAAGAGAAATTACAATGCCACGTTTTCATACAATTGTCAACCGTGTAATAATTTACTGAATGTGTGCTAAGAATACAAAATATTTTATGAATAAATATACTATATTTTGATGCGCTAATACTGCAATGGAGTTTTGTACTGCTTATTTATGAAGCTTAGTCCTTTAAAAACCGTACTTCAAAATACTTTTTTGCATTTTTTTTTGTACTCCCTTAATATTAAAATAAAATTATTAAACTATTTTGTTGCATAAGTTCATAGATAGGCATATTTTTTCAATTAACAAAATAAACAAAAAATTGAGTCTGATCATATTTTATTGAAATAATATTAAAGCGAGATTGAATGATGGATTTGTATATTTTAAAATGTAAAATAACAATATTTATAAAATTTTCTATCTACATATTAAGGAATGGGAAGATGTTTATTCTACATATGTACATCAAAACCTCGCAAGTGCGGCTTCGATCAGTGGGGATTCACTGTAGTACGATTTGTAATGTTTGAAACAAACTAAATTTTCATTGAGAAATAAATAAAAATAAAATCTAAAAAATTAGTACACAAAATTATTTAATTATTCATAAATGATCGCTATATTTTTTTTTCTTTATACAGTGAAGTGTCTTTTGTGCTGTTTATTTTTGTACAGTTTTAAAGTCCTCGATAAGTCTAGGTAAAAACAGTGCAGGATATAAATAATCTAGCAAATTGCAGATCAATAAATAAATAAGTTCTACATTGGAACCTCGCTTAACGATCACCTTGCATATCGAGCATTTCGCTTAACGAGAAAAATGAATTGTAAGTAAAATGAATCGCTTAACGAGCGACGTTTCGCATAACGAGTGACGATGAGAAGAGAAGTCCCGGATTGCGCGCCTGCTACATCATTTTTTAAACTTGTGTATTTTTGAATATTTTTCACTATACGAGTATTTCATTATATGAATAAAAATCCGGAAATTTTGGTACGGATTAAACTGCATTTGTAATGAAAATATGCTGTTATTATTGTCGATTTTCAGTTTGAAGAAATACGAATGGTACATATATTTGTAAATGATGTACTCCTTTTGCATAAAAAATAGTTGGTCACATTGACCAATCAATGAAAAATGCAATTATGAATGATTGTTATATTGAATAAATATCATTTTGTTTTTACATTTAGTACTAAATATACCACAATTTAAAATATCCATTTTCAAATAAGTATTTTTTATAATTTAAATGGAGAATAATACTGATATGGTATTTGGTTCACTTGCATTTAACTTCGAACCAAACAAAGAATTCCTTGATTCATTTTGGTCGCAGTATCGCAGTATAGTGACTTACTTTATCTTTATTAGGTATGTAAAAAAAACTGTATAATTTTGTTTACTGTTATACATACATTTATTTAAAATTGAATTATTGTTTCAATTTATACTAACCGATGCATTAAGTTTCTACATTGTTGTTATTAATTAATTTTCAATGTCATTACCGTTTACAATTATTTCTATTAAATGAAGTTGAATGAAAATTACTTAATTGTTTAATTAAATAATGTACTCAATTAATATGTTCAACGATTCAGAAAAATGTGCGTGTTTTTTTAAGTATGGAAGTAATTTAAGTGCAATAAACAATTAATAAATATTAATAAAAAATAAATTAAACACTTCATTCAACAATTTGTATTATAATTATTTTGTAATTATTCATTTATTTCGTTAATTTCATGTAACTTCAAAGCAATGACAATCATATTTATTGAAACATTTGTAGCAATACCTCACGTAGTCCACATAATCGGTTTGTAACAAGACAAATCGACGACTTTAAAAGCACTTATGAAAATAAAAAAAGAGACTTGGATATAAAAAGATAAAATGTAATCATTGAAAATGTATTGTTTTTAAATTTTCAAAGCGGATTATGTAGAATCCGGACTAATTGAAGCCGAACTGTACGGGGCATTGTTTACATAAGTAATTATTTATATAAATTTTAAATAAATTTAATAATTATAGATGATATTAAGTCAATATGTAATAAAACCTAATCAGCGTTTCTCAAACTGGTTCTCGACTTCAAACAAAAGACTAAGAACGACAAGATAAATGTTATAGTCAAATACATAATATAAGATTCATCAAGATCAGAACCAAAGTTAAAAAATGATGCCAAATATCCGGCAGTGAAAAAATATTGTCTAAAACAATAAATTTTTTTGTTTATTTTACAACTATTTCTGTTTAAAACAAATTAGTTTTTACTAACTAATATTAATTAATAACGCAATATTTACTTAACTGAAAAATCTTTTTATCGAGATTTTCTCAATCAGTCAATTAAATATATTAATTGGATTGTGATTAGTTGAAAACCGGTTGCACAAGGGATCGGCCGATAAAATTTGAAATTGCATGGATCCTCTGGGAACGTTATTGATGTTTTTTCATCTTACCTTCATCTTTCACTGTTGGTCGACCAATGTAATTTAATCGTTTCGCAATGCGCAGTACATTAATGTTCCTGTGTGCATGTAAAGCCACTTTATTTAATCGTGCTCATTCATGTGGAGCTTTGGTATTTAAAATCGAAATTTTTAATTAACGAAATTACCGTAATTAGTAACTCGAGGGAGCCATGACAGGCAGGTGGTCTAATTATGCTAACGAATCTTTTTGCAAAAAAAAAAATCCGTTTGCAAAGAACGGAGAAAAAAAACACTCATAATTGTTCACGTCTAACGTTTTCATAAAACAACGAAATTAAATCATCAACTCTCATGTTGCATTTGATTTATCTGCTCTTACAGTTTATCCAATGGAAATCGATTAATTGGTTTATTTGATTGCATGTGTTTATGCCGATTGTAGTTAAGTTGTTTATTCTGTCTAAAGGTTTAATAAATCAACGAAATGAAATCATCGAATCGTGATTCATGAAATATTCTATGGATGTAGAAAAAAAATACGATATATGGTAATTAATTCCACCCATTCTTCATACTGATTATCCATAAATTCTATAGATTATGAGGTAAACCTGAGTACTGAATTACAATAAGTATGAATTGATTAACAAGTAATTACTGGATCTTATGCAAAAAACTGAAATATAATGTCTTTAGAGAAAAGTTCAAATATGTTTATCGAATTGTTGAAAATTGAATTTATGAATAATTTGACCAGATAACTGCATGAAGAAAACCTCGCTTAGTGCAGATTTGGAAAATATGCCGTACTGATTGAAACAGTACTAATCGAAGACTTTAAAAGCGCATAAAAATAATTATCATAAAAAGTGATAATAAGACAAAAAAGATCATTTACTTTGCATAACTAAAATTTAGTTTGTTTTGACATTTTCAAATCGTATTATAGTGTATATTAATTATTTTATTATATCGATTTTTATAGCTGTAACATCAAAATTATTCATATACACATCGTACAGAACTTAATTGTCTGAGTATATTAGTAAGAAGTATTACAGTAACACAAGTTTAAATATTGTAAGTGGACCGTGAAAAAAAACAAAGATGTAATTACTTTTATATGAATTGTATTAAATGAAGGTCATTCAATCAAAATATTCATGCATATGTTTACACGTTTTCTCATGATCTTTAATTAAATAGGTTATGGGTTTGCCTTTCTTCATCATATGTTATCCAACTACAATGAAACACAAATATATTTACACTTTAATTTACGTAAGATATTTCAGTCGCAAAAAAAATATACACGAAATATATGTGAATCTCCTTATCCGGTTTTATACAATCTACATAAGATATTACTTTACGTAAATTTGGAAACTAATTTGTAGATGTTTTAGGAAATTGTATCACCGTTTATTATTTCATAGAAATTGTTATGAAATATACTTGAATTGCCTATTTTGGCAAAGTTATATGCAAATTCTAATTCAACTAATCAATTTAAAACAATATTGGCAAACACATTTTGATGGAAAAAATAATGCATTATTTAGTTGAATTATTTAAGAAAATACCAACAAGATTTCTGCAAATTTTGAACAATGTATACAGTAAGACTTCGTTTAGCGCTTTAGATGTGTTCCTGAAGCAGAACGCTAAACGAAACAGGGAAAATTAACAAATTTTACTTTAGTTTTAAGTTATATTTATAGTAATTTGCAGTACATAAATATTAAGTATATTTTTGTGATAAACGTCCTCTTTTGATAATTTAGATTTTTGGCGATAAAATCGTCTAGAGTAATTTGTCGATTTTGTTTATCGTTTCTAAACTTTTTCTGAGAAAATCTGTAACAAGTTCTTTTGGTTCATCGTCTTGAGAATCACTATTTTCACGTTCTTCAATTCAGTAACTCCTCAATATCCTACTCATCTAAATCTCAAACAAGCAAAGATTCCGGATACATTTTGAGCTTTTGTAAAGTTTCCAGCAAACCGTTTTATATCCACTAAATATATAATTTATTTCTGTGATTATCATTATATATAATAGGGTGATTGGTTATCAAACGTAATTCTTTCAAAGACGATGTTCGATATCCGAATTTTTCGTTAACCATCTTCTATTTATGAAGCTGCTTAAACTTATATATTTTGCTTTATATAGTTATAGTTAGATCAGCGTTTTTCAACTTAGGAGTTAAATGAGTTATTAAAAATTTCATAAGTGAAGTCCAATATAATTTTCTTTTATTAATATTTTTCTATGGTTTCCATCAGGAAACTTACATAATATGTATAGTAGTGTCAAAGTGAATCAAGGAAGAAATAGATTCATTATAAATTACAAAAAAATAGAACAGTAAAAATGTTATATGTAATAAATATTAAAAATAATGAATTATAATTGCAAATTTCCTATGTATAATATAAAGTAATTTAAACTATAACATGCTGTGAATCTGTATATAAAAAAATAGTAATAAAGTAATTCCCATCGAAGTAAATTATGTCTGTAGTTCAATTAATTCATGACAAGAAACAATTTACATATCTCGGCTGCTACAGCTGAGCTGCGCTTGACCTTAGGATATATAAAAATAATAATAAAACATTTATACAATACCATTAGCAATCTCTCCCGAGATCGACGTATCATAAAAATGGATATGATTTTGAAATGGATTTGAAATCAATCAATTATCACGTAACGCATGTGCTTTCAACAAGTTATAAATTATGCGCTAAAGTGTTTCATAATTGTATACAGTTTTCATTCGAAATTAAAACGGCGGATTCGATTAATTGGTAATTATGAAGATGAGGCGACTCTCGATGTCGATGATGAACTGTTGTGCAACGTACATTTCTATTTAGAATTGTGAAATGTATCAACATTTTCTAATTCAATAATATAGTGAAGTTGTTCAAATCAGCATATGCAAATTATTTGATTACTTTAATTAATTCTTAACCAACTTGATCTTGTATTATGATTTCACGATCAAGCTAAATTTTATATTTTTTTTTCATCATGCTTTTTAATTAAATCATAATAAATATATTAATTATTTTTATTTAATAAAATTATTATGATAATAACAAATTTGTTTATTTTTATTGACCCAAACTAATAAATTACTTATTTATCAAAAACAACTTGAAAATTATACTAATTATGTAATAATAACAAAAATATTCAAGTAAACTCAAGTTCAAAACTTCTAATATATCTTTTCAACAGGGACTGTAGGGTTAGATGAAAATATAAAAAATAGTTGATCAAACACAAAAGTCAACATTTACAAAATATATTATTTTTGGTTTGTTTATTATTTTATTAATTTGTGATTATATTAATTCAATTATATAATATTCTATATAAAATTCAGCACTTTAGAATAATATTGTTTTTAGAAATTTGTTTAATACATAAAAATCATGATTTAATATAAATCAGTGTCAAAGTTATTTTACAATTAATTATTTATAAAATTGGATCATTTCTTTCATACACTTATTTTTTTAATATTGACAATTAGATAAATACATACAATATTTTTAATATTAAATCATTTTTCATTAACTATTTTTTGTTTGTTTTATTCTAATGGATAAAAGAGGAAAATAATAATAATTGAATAATCTTCCAAATTCAAGAAAAACGTTAAGTTCAAATTCATTAAATTTATGATTACAAATACGGATTTTTTATGTTTTTTCTTTAAATTGAATAAGAATAAATATTTATGAAATCAATTAACATTACTAATAAACCTTCTTTTTATGAAAATTATGATTATTAATGATATTTAAGCTTCATTTAATGTTGTAAATTAGATTCAATAATAGTAATTCAATTAAATAAATTATTTTTAAATTTGCATTTCTGCACGTTTAATTTATAAATTATCTATACACGTTAACACACAATAAAAATATTATACAAATGTTAATCAATCAATGAACAAGTTTTCATTGAAGATAATGTACATTTCAACAGTAAATTAAATTATAATAAAATAAATGTAAAAACTTACCATAACGATTAGAAATTTAAAAGCCATCTCGGTGTCAATTGTTGCACAGATTTTCGGGAAAAAGCTCACTGTATTTTATTTGTTCGGAATCGATCGTTAAAATTTGAAGTAATAATTCAAGTCGCGTTGTTTATTATTAAATAAAATCGATGTTGATTGTTTAAAATGTGTATTTAAAATAAATGTTTTATTTTAATATCGTATGACTTTATATAATATTTTAGACTTTGTTTAGGAAATGGTAATTGCGCATCGGCGGAGAGCAATTTTAAAAATGCGTGTGCATCGCAAAGAGTTGTCAAATAAACTGAGCCGCGGTTTCGCTCAGCGTTGCTGCTTCATTATTTCGCAACGCGCGATCCTCGTTGTTTTTACAACCTGGCAGACCGACAACAACACTCGGTAGTAAGGACGAAGCAGGAGCTCTTCGGCTGCTGCACACGGCCGTCCCTCGAGAGTTCGGACCTCTCCATTCCGCGACAAAGATGATATGCTGTACATAACACACGTGCACCCACGTACATTGCATAATAATATAATGCTCTACATCAAATCTCTTCTACATTAATCATTGCACCTCGCATTAACTACTACGACAATTTATTTCTTCTTGTATTTGAATAATAATCATACACTAACTCAATTAATACAGTTGTAAATAGAAGAACAAATTAATGATCTATTCAAATTATATTGTTTGAATATTTACCGTATTATTCAATCGTGCATATTCACTATAGCATTATTTCTCAAACTTTTTGGTACTCGGCCCCCTTTTGCACTTAAAAAAATTTCTACCCCCCAAATAATTGGTATGTATAGAAAAACCCGGATTGATCTGACATCAATATTTCTGCGACCCCCACTTTGAGTATCATTATAGTACTGTTTGTAATTTTCAATGCAAAGTAAATTTAGATTAAGCAAAATAAAAATAAATTCCAATAAAATAGTACACAAAATTATTTTGTATAGATAAATTATCATTTTGTGCTGTTTTAAATTCCAGTTTTAAATTCCTTTTCAATTAGTACTGTTTCGGATAGTGCGGGATATTGGCGGAAAGCATAAAACTATACTTATTTACGCAGAGAAATAAAATTTGAATTGAGCGTTTTATTATCATTCAGAAAAAAATGTTTTTTAACGAATATTTTATTATAATTTTATAAATACATTTTATTATTTTATATTTATCTATTAGCGCGACTAATGGTTAACGTATGGTTAACGATTTTGTGGGCGCCGGTTCGAATCCTGGTCATGCCAGGCCCTGTGTGAGCCCTTTCGGTGCTTGCAGCAATAGGGTCATCGTTCATCACAGATGGACAGTCAAATGAATGAGGATCAGCCAAGTCGATGGACAATGACAGTGTTAAGGATAGCAGCAGATTCACAGTCAAAGGAAATAGTGGAATCTCAGATCATCAATATACTACTAAAGTTAACTTGCAAGACGACAGCCAACCAACAAATTAAAAAAATCAAATCATCATAATGGTAACTATCCACCAGGAAAGATTATCCATTTAATGTCAACCGCGATCTTAAATTTACTCAATGTTCACATTGATGAACAGATTGTGAATAAAATTATAAAACATAAAAAAAATATCTATAACTGCTGCAATAAATACAAAATATTATATAATACAATATTCTGATTGATTCATTTATGTTTCCTTTATTTAATTACTGCAAGATCTACTTATCGTTTCATTGAAAAGGCTAATGACCTAAGCTGATGCCTCGAGAAAAAAATAATATTAGGTTAAAAAGAAATACAAAATTAATGCATAAAATTATGAATAAAGTATTAAAAAACTTCCGTAATATATAATTATACATTTAAGTACATTTCCTTTTAATAATCTAGTAATTTACATAATATTAACATCATACATAATTTTAAAAAAACTTACGAAAATTAAAACATATTTTTAAACCCCAAAATATATTTATATATGTATTTTCTGGACCACAAAAACACTTTCATCTGTGAAAATCTCTTTGGAATTGAAGCGCCATAAGATCTAATTGTTATTAAACATTATATTATAATAATTAAATAATGAACGTTTGAAGTTCTAACATTATTCTAATTTTTCAAATGTTATCATTATAATTATAATAATTGCAAAACAAAATAGGTATTTATAATTAGAAGCAATATTTATAAACTATTCATTTTTTTTTCGAATATTATTATTATGAATTATGAAAGAATTATAATTTATTTATTATATTTAAATGTTACACAAAGAACAGGATTGATCTTCTCTGATCGTTATTAGAAAAATAAATAATATTTAAAAAAATAATTTAATATTTGTAGGATGCAAATAAATTTAGTTAATATAAGAATAAATATACGGTGGAACCTTGCTTAACGAGCACCTCGCAATTGTAAGAAAAATGACTCGCTTAACGAGCGACGTTTCGTATAACGAGTGACGATGAGAAGACAAGTTCCGGATTGCGCGCCTGCTACATCATTTTTAAAACTTGTGTACACATATTATGTGTATTTTTGAATAGGTTTCACTATACGAGTAGAAATCCGAAAATTTTGGAACGGATTAAACTCTTTAAGCGAGTATATGAAACTGATTAACCTTATTAATCTATCTTTTTCTAAAGTAAATAATTATTTTTAGAGTGATATAAGTGTTAAAATTTATATTCAGTAGTAATAATATTGCAATTAATAAAATTATATTATTTCTCACAGTAATATTAAAAAATACAAACATGCATTTCTGCATATTTAATGTGGTAATTTATAAATTATATTTATACGAGTTAACACATAATAAAAACAAATGTTAATTAGTCAATAAAAAAACGTTTCATTTATGATTATTTTTATTTGTATTTTATCTTTAGTTAGTTAACAATTTATTCATTATTTTTTAAAGACTTCTAACAATGTCCAGATATTCTCTTAAGTTTAATAGATACCTTAATTCACATATACCTAATTACCTAATAAACGTAATTACAACAGTTGAAATATTACCTAACAAATTATATATGGGAAATATTGAGAATACTCGTTTTTGTGTGACAAGAAATACATATTAAGAAATACAAGTGTTCTTTATTTATCAATATAAAATACATATATGTTAAATGGGCAATAATAAGTTTGTGTGTGTTCATTTCCGGGCTTTAAGCCATACTGGTTTACTTAATTTGTTTATTGGGTTTATATCTAATGATTGTTTGTGTCGGGAGTTGGTAATGTTGTTAATTTGCTCGTTTTGTGATGAAGATCAAATTTCTTGCAAATTAATATACCAATGTATATAAATTATGAAAAATTATTCATATATTTATAAATCTTATATAACAATAATTTAAATAAGCCGTTATATTTTTCATCCTAAATCTAAGTTGGTCCTATCTTAATTCAAGCGATAATGATTGAAGTTTTCATACCAAAAATTAATGCATAAAATCAATATGAATTACAAACAATGAGATTGTTAAAAAAGTTTACTAAATATATACATTTTTTGATTATAAGTATCTATTCAGCAATATTTGAAATACCATCTGATATTTATGTAAAGTTGTTGAGAAATGTTGTACGAGATTTATATAGCATGAATAGAATAATAAAGCAGACAATCCTACACATATATTACATAATATTGACGTAAATAACAGAACTATTACATATAGAACTAAATGACTAGATCTAAACAAAATACAGATATTGAAGTCCTAATTAATAGAATTATATGATAAAAACAACAGCAGAAATTAAGCAACTAAATTAAATTTCATTAGGTACAAACATAGATTTATATATAAATTATTTTATAGTGTATTTCTTTCACAAATTATATAAAACTTCTCATATTTATGAAGACAAACATTTATAGGATACTGTGATGGTTTTCTTCAGTTAACAACTCCATCATTAATTATTTTTTTGTAATCGATCTTTGAAATTTGAATTAATAAAAATAATTCAAGTCACGTTCATTTGTACTAAACCGTCTGCTATGTTTTCAACAGAAGTATTTAGCTGAAATAAACTGCGTATAAATAAATCCAGGGTGTAAAATATGTTTTTAAATTCTATATTTGTATTTTTCATAAAATTAAGATATACTGATGTGGTCTCTTTCTCTACACATTACATAAACTTCATCATTGAGAAGTTCAATTTATACATCAAAATACATTAGATCAGAGTTTCTCAACCTTTTTACCGTGTAACCCATATTTGATTTCAGTGCTGCCACCTATTTTTTTATAATATATAATTTTTGACATTTTGAGGCAGTCTGACAGCTGTCATGTTGCGAAAACGGTTGCATTAGATTATTATGTATAAATAATAGTCCATAAATCTATATATTCTAACACTTGTTAATAAATAAGGATCATTACACAAAACATATGTAAATTGTAAAGTGTAATAACATCAGGAAATTAATCAATAGAAAATAGAATGTTTGCTTACAAATTGGTGAGTAATTATTGTGAAAATACAGTAGATAAAATTTCCTAAATGTGAAGGCCCTGAACGTGCCAGGAAGTTTGAATGAAATGAACAGGTAAGTTGAGTTTAAATACTTTGTACAATAATTAACCGTTTATGCATAAACTGCAATTGTACAATCGTGCATTTATAAAGTGCATATACACTAATATTAAATAAGTAATTATATAGAAGTGTTAATGTATATTTAGAAAACTACCTTAAATTATATACTAAATGGTAGATAATCATAAATGTATCAAGACCTTTTTGTTTGATTAATGCTTTAGAATAGGGATGTTCAACCGTTATCTTTCTTTTAACACATACAATATACAAACGATAGTTGACCAATAAAAATAGTATTTTTTGTTGCAATCTCATAAAGTTTGTAAGTTCTTTGTTGTGGCGCATTCATAGCGTCACAGCATCAAACACGAGTTGAACAAGTCTGTTTTAGATCAAAGTTTTACTATTTTTATCCAATTAATTAACATTATCAGTTTAATTTTGTATATAAAAAGTTTTAATTGTTATTATGCAATAAAACCAAGTTTAGTTTCATTTCATGTAACCAATACACGTTATTCAATAGACGTTCGATTGCCTATTCATCTCGTGTGATCTTATTCTGTATACCTCTCAGTACACTCGGATTCGCACAATCCCATCCATGATAATGGTGTTAAGATTCTCAGTGACCCTCATAAACTTCATTATTTCTCCAAGATAATATGCGCAAACACACTACATTAACAAATAGAACACTCCATCCGTTAGTACATTAATCAATACACCTTGGATTATCTTTTAAATTAATCTCTTGTACGATGTTTATTTTATACACCTGCTGTTCAATTAATCTTATAAATAAGATCATTAATTAGTATAATAGTATTACCTTTTTCGCACTTAAATGCTTCTAAATATATTGCATTGCATAATTAAATTGCGCAACAACAACAAAAAGTAGTATTGCGTGTTGTACAAGAAGTGGAGATTTTTTATCAAATTTATTTAATCTATCCAATTATGTGTAGAACATAAACACGACTATCCAATGAAAACAGAGATAATTTCGTTACAAAAAAATACAATAAATTAAAATATTAACGATTATTTTATAAGAAATTACAGTAATACCTCGAATACATTTGTGGCTAATGACCTATGTTGTTGATGCCAAAATAAATAACAAAAAGAAAACCTTGAATAGTGCGGGTATTCGGTTTCGCCCATGAAACTACACTAATACAGGAACTAAATACAGTAAGACCTCGTTTAGTGTTGTCTAAATTAACGCTGATTTGCTATAACGTGGTTTACAGGAAACCTTAAAAAAGCTAAAATTTACCCAGCCTCTAAACTATCGCGGCATTTCATTGATTCCTGAACAAGTAGCGCAGTGCTTCCTCAGTATCTATGCTTGTTTGAGATGTAGATGAGTAGGATATTAAGGGGTTACTGAAGGTTTCCGGTGAGGGCCTTACCAACAAGGACCTTCAAGAACTGGCAGAACAAGGAATTGAAGAACTTGTTGCAGATCGTTGATCAAATAAATTGTAGCGAATGATCCAAATTTTGACAGGAGTGCGAAATCAAGAAGATGAGTTTTGGGTGCGATCGCCTTCTACCAACATTTGCTTAATAAAAGAAAAAGAAATTGACAATCGACTAGACGATTTTATCCCCAAAAAATCAAAATTATCAGAAGAGCCAGAACCTTCATCACAAAAATAAACATAATATTTCTGTGTGCAAATGTTTGTGTTATATAAAACATATGTTATAATGCAAATTACTATAAATACAATTTACAATTAAAATAAAATTTGTTTATTTTTGGTCGCGTATTCCCGTTTCCTTATTTGCTATGTGTTAAAATGACCTCTGTCTTCAGGAACGCATCTAGAGCGCTAAACGAGGTCTTATTATACATGCAAAAATAAACCACACAAAAAGAGACTTGACTATATAAAGGGAAAAATAACAATCATATAATAATATAATTTTTAGCCGGATTATAGTGAAAACTGAACAAAGTCGCACTATGCAAGTTGATTGCTGTATATCGAATATATATTATTTAATTATACGTGTTTATTTAATTTTCGGACTGTATTAATTTATGTATCAAAATGGGTAATAAATTCTTAGAGAAATTGATAATTATTAATATTCATAACTTAATATCTATTTTTTTTAATCATGTATTCATCTAGACATATATTGATTTGTTTCAATTGTATACAGATAAACAGATTGTATATATTTGCATTATTCATAAATTAATTACAACTAAAAGTAATCGCCATGAACTTTTAAAACTGGTTCGTTTTCAAAGACTATAGAGATTTATTAGATAATAATTTGTCTTTCCTACTTAAAAAAAGTTGTCAAATGCAAATGTTACATAATTATACATTATTATTTAGCTACAAGCATTGATATATGTTGTTATAAATATATTCAGTAAATGATTCTATTTTTATTTAAACTTAAAATAAATATTTACTTGCACGTATTTGCATAATTTTCTCCAATAGCGATAATTAAGATGTTTGTTATACCATATTATTAAACAATAATGAAAGAAAGAAATTATATTCACACTGTGTTATGTTTCTTTCATCTAGTTAATTACTTCATAAGTAATTTATTTTCTTTGGTCTAAATCAGAATTACATTGTTCACAGCTAATTTCGCAAACTTGTTATGGAGTTCTTTTTAAATTTAATGAATTTTGCATAAAAAAGATGCTACGTTAGTTGATGCAGTTTCATCAATGAATACATTTTCGGAATGACTAGCAGTATTTTAAATTACCTATTGAAAGCAACTTTTTTGTTCTATGATGTATACACTAATTACTAAATAATTTATAGTTGTATTTATTGTACTTTTCTTCTGATGTACCGAAAATTTATGAAAAAAAATGAAAAATTGTATTAATAATACTAATGATATTTCTTGCAAAAAATGTACAACTACATAAATAATTACAGACAAAAAACAGACTATTGACTATCTTTCCATACATAACTTCGGTTAACGTTAGTTCTGATAACCAAGCTTCAATATAACGAAGTTTGCAATTTCAATATTGAAATATAGAAGAAAAAAACAACAATAAAATAGAAATAAATTTATGCAGATGGCACAATAAAATGGTTTCGAAAATGACTTTGAAAACAATGTTATAAATTTATAACGTAGAAGATGGATTTTTTAAAATAAAATGAAGACAATATTAAGGAAATTTCTGTTGAAAAAATGTGAAATGAAAAAAAACATTTTGTTTACACGTTCTGGCCATAGTATGTTTACCTCTGAGAATGAAGTTTTGCATAAGGAAGTAATTTCGTGTAACGCAACTTATTCGAGGCTGTAATTATATCAAATAATAAACACAAATGATAAGTTACACTACAATTATATAAGATCCTAACTAGCAATGAATATAATAATTAATTATTCAATTACTATACAGAGTATAATTTGACAATTTTCATAATCTATGAATCAGTCATTTTTTTAAACAATTTACTTTAGAAGTATATTTTAAAATTACAATAATTTGTATAAGAATATTTTATAACATTTATCTTAAGAATTATATAATTTGACGTCGTGTTATAACAATTATGAATTATGTATACAACCAACTAATAATAGCTTCTATAAACATAACTTTATGAAGTGTGAAACAACGTTTGATCAATCAATAATAACCTTCTTGTAGAGGAAACAATTAAGATCGTCGTATCCTTTCTCCTTCAATGCATGTTTTGTCCTGAATGAAATATATAGAAATTTGACAACCAAATCAAATCTAGTATTATATCAGTCTTTCCATCACTTTCATAAATATTCACGATATTAGAGAAGAAATATTTACTATTTGAATATATTAAGCAATCATTCTTCAAACAAGCCTAATCCTATTAACCAATAATCCAATTATGTAAATCTATTAGATTCTCCTTTTCTTCATCTTGATAAGCAGATCTCTTGATAATAATGATCGTTATTGTGAAAATATTTTTTTCTATCTGAATGTGGGTAATTAGTGTGACTTTTTTTTTCTATCGAACAGTTTTCTTTACGTCGCTTTCCTATAGATTAAGAAACCGTTATCGCAATTGCTCGTAATATTTCACAAGCGCACGCGAAACAAGTATTCCACTATAAAGTAAACAGCATCTTTGCAGGTTGCATAATATACTGAGGTTTTTTATACACTTGCACCTTTTAAAGCCAAGATCGAAGAACCATCAATAACAGAATATACATCTAAACACCACAGACGCAAAACAAAAATACCGGGATGCTGAATAGGATATACACTATTATTTTTATTTTAATAATATGTGAAGGTCTTTTTATTAATAGAAATTATATAAATAAACTTTGCTTGTGGTAAGAAGGTGTACTTATTTATTAATGATCATTTAAACTTTCGTAATTAAATAACCAATTATAGGTTATTTATTATGTTCGTGATTTTTTTTTACAAATTTTACTAGCAAACTGTTTATGAAATGTACATTTAATTTATTATATGAATATGGGAAAATCCTGTTTAATCACATTGTTGATTACGGATTTATATTGCTAATGCCTCGCTATAAACGACCTCAATTAACTTTATATCATCAATAAAATGGAGATTTCTTATATTTTATGTGACATATTATAAACAAGTTTATACTCAATTAATCAAAATCAATTTGTTCGAGTACAGTTTTTTATTAAATTAAAATACCTGAACAAAAATATCATATGTGTGAAAATGCAAAAAATTATATAAAATAATTAATATTAGTGGTTGGTAAGAAAGTAATGTTTTGTAGTTTGAAATAAAACTCAAGAATGAACATCAATGAATTATATATTTTCCTTTTTGTCCGATGACTTTTTGCATCTTTCAGCTAACTTCATTATTCCGCGCTCATGGAACTTCCGGTCTTTATCAGCAAAAAAACTATTCAGAACGCTGTTCACCTTTCAGTGAAAAACTAACAAAACAGATTTTTTTAAACAGTTTTGTTAAGCATACCATACATTGACTTTCAACTAACAGCTGCAAACAAAATTACGCGCAATTTGATTCTGAAGTAAGCTAAAAGTGACATCTATCAAATGTCAAATATAACATTAACATAAGTGCGTCAAAACAAATATATAGCTACCAAAATTACTTTTTTAGCGACTCAATACATAATCAATTTTAAGACAACAAATACAATTTGTTCAAATATAATATAAAAAACAATTATTCAATAAAATGTATCTTAAGTATTTTAATAATTATGTATTATACATTTATCCAATATTATTCAATCGAATATTATTATTAATTATTTTAAAGTAGATGATTTATTTTTAATCTTTTTTTTATAATTTAGAATACATATGGTCGTTAGTCATTTATAAAACAAACCACTTAAAAATAATACATTTATTACTGTTCTATCCGGTGATATTTTAATTCAAAACCTAGTCATGTTTTTTTAAATAACAATTCAACATATGTGTATTAATTTACTTTCTAATAGACACATAATTTGGCAGAAAGTTTTGTTTTAAATCATCATTAACAAGATCTAGTCAGAAGATTTTCTGCAACAATACTTAAAATATACAAAGAACAACATAAACAGGAAATCAGGCAATCTCAAATAGAGTTATCTTATGTTAGCTTAACTGAATAGTGTATTGTATTGTTTATTTTACAGTTTATGGTCTTGTTATTTCCACTTTACTCGGAAGCAATTACAAAGCAACAAATTATTTTGCTTGTTACATACATATTAATATTTTTCTAACTACATTGGAACCTCGCTTAACGAGTACCTCGTTTAATGAGCATTTTGCTTAAAGAGCAAAATAATTTGTAAAAATGACTCGCTTAACGAGTGATACGGAAAGGAGAAGTCTCAGATTGTGCGACTGCTACATCATTCTTAAAACTTGTTTTCACATGTTATTTGTATTTTTATATGTTATTTATGTTTTTTTGTGAAAAATTTAATAACACTTTCATGTCTCCGAATAAAAAGCGAAAGAATAGAAATATCCATAGATATGAAAAGCAAAATCATGAAAAATTTGGAACGCATTATCGTATTTTACATTACTTTATACGGGGAAAAGTGTTTCATTCTACGAATATTTCATTATACGAGGTTCCACCGTACTCATTTTGATTATCCATATTTTTGATACGTTATTTATGTAATTAATAATTTCAAAACAGTATGCATCAATACCTCGCATAGTCCGGATAATCTGACAATATCCTTGACAGTTTGAAACCGTACTAATTGAAAAACTAAATACGTACAAAATAAAAACCGCACAAAAGAAATACATTTAAGTCAAGGAAAGGAAAAAACTGATCATTTATGTAAAAAAAATGACCAATTTTATTTTAAATTTATTTGTATTTTGATCAATTAAAATTTAGTTTAGTAATTTTCCAAACCGGACTACTGCAATACTTCGCATAGTGCGGATAGTCGTTTTCGTCAAAACAACTATTTTATTAGAATTTATTTTGTTCAATTCAAATTTAGTTTGTTTTTAATTTCTCAAACTGGACAATAGTAAATCCGAACTGATCGAAGCAGAATTCTGCAAGGTAAATGCATTTGAAAAGTGATTGCAATCATTTATTCACTTTTTTAAGTATCAACTGAACAATAACAAATTGTATTTAAACAATTATATAAAATGATGTTTGCGACAGGAAATTGTTAATTTAAACATGACATAAAAACTCGATTATAATGAGAATGCAATTAATTAATATACGGTGCCAATATTAGCAATTACAAAACAAGGATAACTTGTTAAATTAGTATGTGAAAAAAAAACGGAACACAACACAACGAATTAATATTTTGTTTAATGAAAGATTTATTTGTTTTGATTCTATAAATAGAAATATTTGTATAGTGCAATAATCCAAATAATTGCTAATATAATAATTTTATTTACTGAAAATAATATATAACAACAAATATAAATAGATAAACTTTAAAGTAGTTGTAATATGTATGTATTTATTGCTTATACAAATTCAAAATTATATTAATATTAAACTAAATCAATTAGAAACTGCTTGATATATACTTATCTTCTTTTGCAAGAGGAAATTTGAACTTCCGTTCACATCTAGAAAAAAAAAGAAGTTATACCTTGTGAAACTATGTTAGATTTCATCAAACTGCATTTAGTCTATTTTCTAATTTTTGGATATCTGTGAGCGAGCACAATTAAGAGCACTCTGTGCTAATTACTCAATAATGAGGAATCTGTTTTTGGCGTGCATTTGCACAATTCCGGCGACTTTCGCAAAACACGTTTACATGCATGCAGCGTATCCTTAGTTAATCCGTTGCATCGTATGCATACATTAACACCTTACTTTTATGATTTATCACCACCAGAATGATTTGTGATTACCTCGATTTATCAGTTGTACACATTAAATATTACTTTAATAAATTAATGTGGTAATTTTTAAAAAATTAAACTGATTACATTAAAAATGTTTCCTGATAAACTGCGTATACATGCAATTATAACAAGTTACGCAACGACGTTTCGTATAATTTTCCGAACATGTACATGCGTTTTTTGTATGTAATTTCACAACTTTCGGTTTTGATTTATTCCTTCAACTTTTTTTATGCAAGTCTGGGACAGAGGACCAAAGAAGAAGATTAAGAAAACGTCTGCTGATCTGGGTCATCCCAATACAATGCTTGGAATTCTGTAGTTAGTACATGAAAAAAATACTTGCAGCAAAATATTGATATTTTTGTTTATATAAATAAAATACGACCTCGTCTTTTGCAACTCATTCTATTATTATTTAAATTTTATAAAAAAAAATAAACAAGTAGTTTTTGGGGCCAAGACAACCATTAATAAATTAAATTTTACTATTTATCTATATTTTATAAAAAAAATAGAAAAGAAATAAATACAAACATTGAATAAAATTAACTGTATTAACAATATTTTTTTTAATTTAATGATTATAGAAACTAATTTATGTTGTATGCAAATGCAATTCTATTTTTTTTTTGTATCTTCAAATTGCATTGAAAGTCACTTTCACTTTATAATATATATTCTATTTTGTGAATATTTTGATTATCAAGGAAAAAGAAAATATATTCTTATGCACTTAAACATATTTTGAAATAGTATATTAAATTCACTACATGTCAAAGAGTGTTGCAGTAATTTTATATGCAATTTGATTAGAATATTTTGTAATAAGAAATATTTGTAGAAGAAACAATTGCATTCTAATGTAGAAAAAAAACAATGTTCGTAAACAAAAAATAAATTAATTAGTAACTATATGAATTTATATGAAAGTATCCTGAAATATTTTCTTAATGTAATATTCAAAAGATATATCTCATGTAAAAGATGAGATCATGAAGTTATATATATTAAAAGATTCATTAATTTGAATTTATTCTATTCACTACATCACGACTTGTCATAGATGATGGTATATCATTCCTTTCTACGGGAAATACGAAGATTTGCAGTGATTACATAGTAACATTATGTATATAAATATAAATGCATCAGAATAAATAGAAAATTTCGATATTCAAAGTAAAAAAATATCGGTCTACTGAATTACCTATTAGACTAATAATCCTATCAACAGTTTTAACTTAAAGTATGAAAAACAAATTGCCAAAACATGACATATTTTGTAATAATTATATTTTCATGAACAATTAAATGCACTAAATTAACTTTCTTGTTGTATGCTTAACATTATTAATGATTATTAATAATTCATTAACTAAAACTGAGGGTGACAAGCAGGTTAATAGACAGAACATTAATATGTGATTCTAGTTTATCTGTGTAACTGCTACTTACACAGATAGACTGCAACTTAGTATTTCTAGTGTATTCTTAACCAAGTCAATTTGAAGATATATTTATATATTCATGATAGGCCACGGGCCCTAATAATATTTCTTAATTTTTTTGATTGAAATATTGATGATACAATTTAAATTCAAAATATTAATTGATTCTTAATTCATTTTTCAACAGTTTCTTAAAACTTTATATACCTCTGTCTATTTTTTTTTACTATTTATATACAATTTTTACAATATTTTTTATACATTTTTATTATTATTTCCTTATGTGTATGCCCCTCAGGTTTGGTTCTTTCGGTACGCTCCTTGGAACCGGTATTTTGAGCGGGCTTGTTGGTATACCATGTTCTATATCTTCGTTCCGCGACCCCGCATCCAACACATCATTTTTGTTTTAAACTTCTTCATGTCATTTTCTCTTCTTATTTCCTCTGGAACCATGTTGTATTGTGATACGCCCTGCACCAGCAAACTCCTATTCATTATGTTAGTTGCATTTTGTTCCATCCTAATATTTCCTCTCGCTCTGGTATTATAATCGTGTGTGTCGCAGCCGAAAGACAGGCCTATCCGGGTCTTAATATGTTTTTTTACTATTTTGTGTATCAGAATGTTTGTCTGTGCCTCTATCAGTGTCCCCACCTCCGGTATCTGCGTGTCACGGCTATTTGAAAATATAATTTTTTGTAGCTTTTCTTGTTGTCTTGATAATGCTTTTAAGTTTTCTTTTGTTGTGTTTCTCCACACCGTAGCACATCCTAGAGGTAAACATGCCATCTTACACTTGTCTGGGAAAAATTTGTTTATTTTTTCACACATCCAATTGTCATAGCATTTTTTTTTTGTAAGCCTATGTGGTCGTCCCAATTTAGTTTGTTGTTCAATAGTATTCCCAAGTATCTCTCTTGTTCTACTTTTTTTATGCTTATATTGTTTATAGTGATGCTTATTTCGATATTTCTAGCATTTTTTTGTTGTAGGATCATGTAGTGATGTGAAATATGTAATATCCGAATAATAGAAACTTTTGGATACTGCAATGACACACTTACGTGTAATGCAAATCTAACATGTGCATCAATAGAAAGAAAACCTTGATTTTGTCAAGGAATGTCTACAAGAGAACAAAAGGAAAATAAGTTGATGAAATTGTTTATAATACAGTCATATCTCAATTGACGACTTTTTTTGACAACACCGTTTTATTTCATAACAAAAGTGGTTAACAATCCAATCAGTAAATAACTTTTTAGAAATTCATGCTTTTCTATTTGTTTTGCATTTTACAACTAAATAAGTATATATATTAAATGAAGCTTAAAATTGTGGACTTTTTATTATATCGAAGCTACGTGAACGTCGTATGACAATATATAGAGAGAGAAAATCACTTAAGTTAATTATTAATTAAGTAAATGATTTTCAACATCCTAACAAATCCAATGAACGAAACGTTTCAAATAAATAAATCTGCTTTAGATATTTGATTACACTTTAATTACACATTGTTTTTACGTAACAAAGAGAAATTGCCATGCGACGTTTTCCTACAACTGTCAAGCGTGTGATAATTGACTGAATGTGCACTGAGAATAGAAGATAATTAATTACTAAAAATACAATATATTGATGACATAACTACTATAGTAACGTATATAGTAATAATATATTTATCGGCCTGAATATATAAAAACATAAGTTGTACCCAAAGTAAATAAAATAAGAAACAAAATAAATATAACACAATAATAAATTGAAAAATTAATCCTGAAAGAAAAAAAAAACAACAACAATAAAAATAACTGAATATAAATTATAACACGAAAAAAAATGGGTGGACAATATCAATTATAAATAAAAACATTTTTCCTTCTGTCATTTGAAAGATGTCATTTCATTTAGAAGCCAATTACGCGTAAGTTTATTTGCATCTGTTTATTTAGGACTAATTTTAACAGGAGTGCAAAACAAATCATCACTGGTAATGAAAGTAAAACACATGGAAAGCTAAATTGTATCAAAAACATCATGTTATCAATTTGATGGGATTACAAAGGTATTGTGTATTTTGAGCTGCATCCAAGGAATCAAACTATCATTTCAGATATTTACTGTTAAGAACTAATGAAACTGGATGAAGCAATTAAGGAAAAATGGCAAAACAATGCAAATTCTAACACATCTCTGATAACTAATGGAAAATTATAGGAGCTAGATCATAGAGCCCTAACATTGTAACATTAAATTACCATTTATTTCAATACTATGTAACGTTGTAAATTGACAACGCTGTAAACAAAATTCTGGAGACATCGTTGCACCTTGGATTGACGATGTATCCAGAATTTTGGAGAGACCTAATCGAACCGCGAAGAGAGACGGTTGAGGTCTCCAGTAGAGAAGACTTTATATATTTATACGAGCCTAGAACTGTGAAATCGGGACAGTTAAGGAGCTCGATAGGGAATAAGTGTGCTGATCTGAAAAAGCAAAAATTAGAGTTCTTCCTCTCCAGAAAAGAAAGTGGCGCCCAGAATCTTCCCACAGCATAAACTCACGCCCAAACCGGCTTTGAAGATTTTTTATAAATTGTATTTTCGTAGGCGATAGCACCCGTCGTGTTACAATTTCTAGACCGAACAAATTTCTACACAACTGAATCAAATGGTATGGCCTATCAACATTCATCCTTTGACATACCAACCAAATTAAAGGATAATTGCTCTTTCATTGACATTTTTTAGAAAATTATATTAATGCATGGGCATGTTCAAAAGGTGGGACAATGCGTGCCTCACCACAAAGAGTTACATGGTATAACTATCACTAATTATGATGACCTGAACTCGCACTTGGTTCAATTGCTGCTAAGGATCAGAAGTTCTATGAGCGTCATATCATGCAGTTGCTAGAAAAATGGCAAAAGGTTATGGGACAAAATGGAATATATATATTAAAATGAAATAATATTTATACAATAATTAAAATGAATTCTTAAAAAAAAATCAGCATTGTCACGGAGAGAAAAAAAAGGATTAATTTTAGATATGCAATGCGGGTATGTAGAATACTTGTATTTAATTTTGGACTCTGGATTTAAATTTAATTGAAGTATAAGTCTAGGATAGAATTTTTGTTTTGGAAAATAAGAGTTTATTTTCTTCAAAATGTGAATTATAATATCTCAAAATTAATTTTGAATCGTGCAAAAAAACCTATGGTCAATAGCCCTTTGTAGCAGATCAATTAGTTTTTATTTTCTAGTTATACTATGTTTTGTTTTGAGTATGTAGTATGATTTGTTATAATAAATGTTATTGTTATTTAATTTTGAACAAAAAATATAAGTCATGTGCATTTAAAACATAATTTATTGATCAGAAATATACAATACGTAAATTGTATTAAAAAAAATATAAAAATCAAACAAAATTTAACAGGAATTAAAAACTCTAAACCTTCAAAAGAAAAGAAAAAGCTACTATTGAATTAAATAATGGTTTAAATAATAAATAAATACCATTTGAATCGTTAATTCGTAATAGTTTCTCTTGAATTTGTAATTTTAATTAAGAAATGGTTACCGTAATCTAATATTTTAATGAGAATACACTGTAATCATTACGTATCAAGAATATAATCATGGAGAATAATTAATTAATATTCAAGAAGAAAAGGATATATTTTTTTAAATAATTGCGGAGTTGCCTAATGCTTACAAAAAAAAACTTACAAAAAAAAGTATACAATTCAAAATTTCGTGAAAGCAGTACAATCTAAAACTGTTAATAGTTATTAACGAGCGAGTGTGTGAATGAAATGCGTAGGAAAACAATTCGTCCTCTGAATTACGCAAATTGAATTACTTCCATTTAGAACAGGCGGTCGGCAATTAATTAAAAGCGAAATAGTTGTATCATAATAAACAGTAATTATTATAATTACGCTGAATTATCTTGCGCTATGTCAGAAGTGGATGTAATTAAATTAATTTATAAATGTTTTTCATGTAACCGTCGATAGGATGTGATTGTTAAATAGATGTCGGTATGACCATTGACGGTGCACACGTTTATCTATACAAATTAATTGTTTTCGCAGTGCAAGTTTCTGTAATAAAAAATATATATATTTATGAATAAAGTTTATTTAAGAGTTTTATTTAAAAATATTTGTACACAATTGTTTTACCTTACAATCGTTTTAACGCGACACGAGGATGAAATTTGAGCTTCAATTAGTATAGCACATTCTTACTATAAAATATAAATAAATGAACATAAAGTAATTAAAATATACAAAACTTAGTAAAATATAATATAATAACGATATAGAGAAAAAAGAACATGAAAAATAAAATAACTAATAATGATACCACAATTAAATGATTGCATTGATAATTTTAGCAGCAAGAGGTATAATTATCTACCTGAACATATTGAGAGACTCATCTAAAGTTAAAGTTAAAAATAGACTAATTAAATAAACCGTGAAGACGTGAATGAAAAACGAATAATCATAATTTCTTGGTAATTAATTAATATTACGTAACACCAGTCCCAAAGATAGGCAATTCAAGATAACTTAAAATAATTAGGGTTTTTATTACCATTAAACGGTTAACCGGGTTTATGGGCTAATATGATTATTTCTAAAAAAAATATAGGTAATTTTGGTAATTTGTAATTTGATTAAAAATAAAGAAAACTGAATTTTATATATGAGTGGGTGAGGACTTCCAAATTAATTATGTGAGAGAGGCAAGGTTATATTTTACATTTTTACTGAAAAATCTACAGCAAATGCTAAACAATATTTGCCTTTCAAATTTTAATATTTTGCCGGCAGGCACTTTAAAAGCTTTAGAACTGCTAAAAAAAACTAGATATGGATATTTAAAAAAGTGTTTTTCCGAGTCTGATCGTATACATTATGAATTGATTAATAGGTATTAACTTACGAAATAGTTCCGTTTCTTACATTTATATATGTTAAATTCCGAATTAGTGACTGTATAATTTAAAAAAATAGATTAAAATAAACATAATACTTACTTACAAATACTTTTCAATGTAGACATCTCATTTAATTAATAAAAAACGACAAAACAAACAAATGCAACATCTTCCAAAAATATAATATTTTATTAAAGGAATTATCATTTTTAGTTTGGACAGTCAATATTTTATCACTATATCTCCTTGTAACAAATTACAGCTTTTAGAATTTTGTTCGTAAGTCCGGGAGTTCGTAAGTCGGGGGTCGCATGTATATTAAAGATTTCTTAAAATTGATTACGTTATTAATTACCGAAATTTTTCAATTAATTAGATTAGAGCAGTGGTTTGCAAACTTGATGTTACTACGCCTCCCTAAAAATATTTAATCATTTGGTGCCACTTTTTAAAATAGATAAAACTTTAGCAGTCATTTGGAAAATTTCTCACTTTGACTAATATTCGCGCCTCACAGTTTGGACAACACTGGATTAGAAGTTAACCGGTTTTTAATTAAAATATTTAGCGGTAAATGAAAATTCGGTAATTTTGAATGATCTAGATGTAATCAAAAAATGTTCGAGTTATTAGATAAAATACAAAAATATAATCAACAAGACGTTATACATTATTAATATTCAATTTGCAGAATACCGGATTATACATATTGCCGCTTACTTCAATTATATGTTTGATTCTCCAATATTATGGATAATGAATGAAACAAAGGTCGCCTGAATTGCGAGGACGCACTGCATTGTTATGTTACGTAACGATGCGGAAAAAACAACAGCAACGAGCAGCGTTTACGGTGGATTATCGATGTCGAAAGCTATGATATTTTCCTCTAATTATCTATCTAGATATGCGCGAAAAGGATGGATAAAAATCGTGCATGGTTATTTACATTTAGACATTTAAATGGCATTCGCTCTTTGGAGAGAACTGAGGAAAATTAATGTGAGATGGGTGTCTTCGGAGCATACATATTTATGTGAACTTTCTTCTCGCCTGTCATTGTTTCGCAACGTAACGCAACCACCGTGCGTCGACTGAAAATAATTATTTGACTGCAAAACTGTATTTCTTCTCATTTCGTTTTCACGAAATCACATGTAATTCGCTATCTCTCTCGCACACATTGGACGTGGATGGGAACACTTTCTAAGATTCCTTCTGCTGCGTCTGGAGAAAGCATTTTATCTTTCGATTTCGTCCAATTGCTAATACCAATCTTGATACCCTTTCGCTATCATTTTAACGGTATACTTCATTCGATTTATTCATTTTCGGTTCGCCAAATTTACTTTTACTGCTCTAATATTTTGTTATAATAATTGTTGCCATTACACAACTTTTACATTTCATCAACATCGAATTTGCGTTATGATTTCATCACCTTCCTAGATTAATAGTGATATATTTCTTATAAAAAATTGGATTATCGCTGCTAACAATAAATAATTTAATTATTGCAAAATTTACATCGAAACTTCTAAACATTAAGACCAACGTCTTTCTATAATTACCGTATTTTTAAGTGTGTTTTCTGATTTTTTATAAAATAATACAGTAAAGCCATACTGATAAAGGTTTTGATGTATATTTTAACTAAAAATTAAATTTGTCTGCTAGTCCAGAGCGACAAATACGTGATTATAGTACAATTCTATGGAACTTAATGTCTCTACTTTTATTTTTGGGGTCAATTTAATTCTCATAGGGTCACGCGGTTCGCATCTCGATGACCATGCAACAGATTTACAATGTCCTCCATGTCCGAGAACAGTGAATGAATACAACAAATTATTTTTTTTAATTGCAAGGTCATTCTATTAACATCCTATTCATTCACGTTAATTCAATTCAACATTAAATACCAAATTGTTACAATTATACAAATAATCGATTTCATAGGATTTCCCATGATTCACAATAATAGGATATTTTCTAAACACTTTATTTGAATGACCGACAGACAGAAACAATCACACTTCTGAAAATCAATCATTTTAGTTTATATTTTTATACCAATAACTTAAAACACTTAAAACAAGACTATTAATATAAAGTTCATTAGTTTGAAGCAGCAATAGCTTTAGTGAAATTACATTGCACTTATCATCGAAAATTATGATGGTAGACTGTGAATACGACATTTTTAATGAAAGTCAGCGACGAAAGATCTTACATCAATGCAATGCGATAATTGAGGATTATTATTATAATAATAATTTTTCACCTATGATCAATAGGTTGTATCAGTTAACTTTTTTTGAAATTATATATAGTTATTTTGTTCTTTTTATTTCTGTTTTTTTTTTGTACTACTGATGCAATAAACATTATTATTTAATATTTTTTCATTAATTAGCATCAGAAATAAAAAAATCTTTACGATTTTGAAACATATATATCTTTCAGGAGAACTCCTCATAAATACGTCTTCCACATCGGTTGTGAAGTACTAAAGTTCATAATTTCATCTTGCATGTATTGGGTTTCCGGAAAGTTCGTGCCGATTTTTCACGAAAATCAAAATTTCATCAAATCTTTCTTCATTTTTCACGCTACTTAAACATTACATCCTGCCAGAATTTATTAGGTTTTTCGTCAAAAAAACTTCGTCAGGTGTTTTTTTATGTCAACTAAAAATCAATCGTTCTTGCAGTTAATAAAATTTTGCAAAGACCCAAAATTGTGGAAATCGGAAAGTGCTTTGTCTGGTCAATACTACGGATGTACATATACAACTCTGTCTGACTCCAACGATTTTTGTTGAGTCATGATTTTTGTCCGTTAAATTGTTCAAAACTCAAATATCTTAACTGTTTATGTAAGCAAGCTTCAAAAACGTTCGTCGATAGTTGTTTTTGATATTTTTTTATCTCTGCTCATTCACGTATCATGTGGGTTATTCTCGATCAAGGTCTTAATTTCATAATTATTACTAGCAGATCTTTAAGGCTGGAATTGTCACCCCAAAATTTAGAGAATTATGTTCCTAAAGTTCATTTAGCACGAACTTTACGAAAAACATTGGAACATGTTTATGAGCATAATTTGTTTAAGAAATAAACTCGCAATCCAAAGCATATCATATATAATAGTGAATGATCTTGTTATGATCTATTAAAAAAATTGCTCGTCTTGCAAACCAAGTTACTTGCAATCCAAGATACCACTATATTTGTGTATGAAGAAACAATACTTTTTAAAATTTATAATGTTGTATATATATATATATATATATATATTTGGTGCGGGTCCAGAATAGCTGATCTGAAGAAGCATAAGTTCTTCCTCACCAGAAAAGGAAGTGGCGCCCAGAATCATCCCACGTCAAGGACTCACGCCCAAGCCGGATGTAGAAGATTTTTATAATTTGTTAATTGTTTTTCGTACGCAATCTCAAATACAATTTGGCGCCCAACGTGGGACGACGCTAAGCGTCGGATCAAGAAGGGTGATTAAGAAAATCAAGACGTGGGAGTTGACTAAAACAAAGTCTAAATTGCACATTATTTTTTTACATCTTCAAGAGTTAGTACTGACACAAATCTTTTGATTCGAACCAAACTTTTATCTAAAGATGGTTGAAATGTCATCGACAATTTTAATTAGTGAAAATCGGCACGAACATTCCGGACATGACATCATCGTGAAGTTAATCTACATCATCGTTACATAGTCAGATTATAGTGATGTTAATATAAATAAGTGTGACATTTCATCTTCATAAAATTAATCAACGTCATAGTGACGTATACCTGACATCTTTATGACATAGACCGACATTATCGTGATATTGATTAACATCATCGTGTTGTAATCCTGACATCTTTATGATAACAATTATGTTGAAGTTAAACAAAAATTAGTTACTTTATTTTGTATATTTGGATATTAAGAAGAAAATTGAATAAAACTGGATAATAACAAAATATTGAAATTATATATTCATTATAATTTCTCATTAAATCTTATGTAAATAGTACTTAAAATTGATAATTCAAGCAATATTTGTCAGAATAATTTACAACATATATATATGAAATTCCATTTTCAAACATTTTACTATAAATTAATATTCCATGACTGAATAATCGAGTCCTGTTGGCGGTTTCTGACCTTATTAGTTAGTCATAGCCTATGACTATAATTTTAAAATATTAATATCACTTCAACATACCTGCTGGGATTAAAAACCTATTAGATTTTTTTTTTTCGTATTTTTACTTCCACCAAATGAATTCCCCAAACCAATCAGGAACTAATGATTAAGCTACGAGGATGCAGAATGCACGAACTGAGAGCATTGACGAGTGCGGATTTTCTGACCGTTTGCAGCCTTGTATCTTTTTTGATCCTCAAAAAAAAGTCCCACATTAATCATCCAGTGTACATACGCTTCGCAAAGGTCACTTAATCTTTATTTGCATCTCTCAAAACATATTAAGATTATATTTCAATAATGAAGTTTTAACAAAAGAACAGACCACAATCTCCTTACATTATGCACTGTTTTTTTTTGCAACGCAACATACGTACACACATAATGAAAATTAATTGGAATTCTAATGTGAAGTATATGGAACTAAACAAACGAATCCGACCAGACATCTAGATTGAAATTCGACCTTGAATGATAATTATACAATTACGTGTTATTGAGACAGTATTTACCAGACGTAGTATTAAATATTGTATCAAATATTATGTAAACGTTTGAATAATTTTGAGTATTTTGTATGCTATATTTTAGATTTCTAGTAATAAATAACACCCAATTTAATTGAATCTTTAATTACGAGGATATTGGCAATTAAAATTTGGATTTGAAAACGGTAAACAGTAATAAGTTTTGGATATAAATAATTAGTTACTTTTATATTTATTACATTTTTAAATTGATTTAATTCTAATAATCATATTTATTATAAAAATTATACAAGATCGAAATAACTATTGTGATGCTCACTCCAGCCCGCTTATATGACGTCACTTACAAGCCCGGTACGGTCTGATAAGGGCTTTTTGCTCTTTACTGTCTTGTCTCTTCGTGTGTCTTAATAACGTGTAAGGTTCCCTGTATTATCTCGTATGTATTCCCTTTGTTGGCTCTCGAGCCTCGGACAACTTATACAGTAAGAACCCTTTTATCAGTAAGCATTTAGTATAATACGCTTTGAAAATTTCAATTTCTAAATATTACAGTAAATTATGTTTAATAAATAAATTATTATAGTTTGCAAACGTTATTTTATATTTTAATTAGTTCCTCGGTTAGGCCGGTTTCAAACAGTGTAAAACCCATAAGCCGCACTATGAGAAGTATTGATGTATTTGTAAATTAACAAAATTAAAGCTTAATTTCCTATATAGTAATATTTTGTCCAATTACATATTTATTATGTCTAAGTGAATACCTAAAATTTCTTACTTTGGTTACAGTAGAAACTTCTTATTTCTTAAAGAGGACAAGAATCCCGCTTCTTGGTAAAGTAGTTTCTTTCCAAACGTCATTTCTTCAGTTATGCTTCAAATGAGCTTCTTGGAGATTTGATGATGTAATTATTATTTGTAATTTCATTTGATTCTAATAATACTAGCATTTATTACTATTTATAATTATAATTAAGCTAAAATATTATTAATATTTGATAAAATGATTCTATTTTTTTTTCTATATAACAAATAAATCTTCTAATTGAATGTGAAATTGCTAGATGTTTATGCAATTCATTAAGTATAATTTAAGCATTACTTGTGCATTAGATGTAGAGAAAATAAAAGAAAAAAGATCGTGCTATAATGAAGATGAGGAGTTATTATGAACGCGGAAAAACGACTTGTTTACGTTTGAAAAATTGCACGTGCATTATTCAATTACAATACGAAATGCAAATTCCCAAGAACGGTCGTTGTTAAATGATCTTTCGCTACGACAACTCCGCTAGGATTATCGATTGATTGTCTCTGCTTTATCTTATGATGTTTATGTAATATAAAATTTTATTAAAATTATATTCTCTTTCGTATGCAAATATCAAATAAGTATTTAATAATGTGTTCATAATTTTAATTATTTAGTAAAATGAATTACAAATTGCTTTTTATCTTTATCCTTATAAGTCTTTTTATTCATTAGGTCAACCTTTAAAGCATCTCATCTTACCCAAGTGTCTATGTATATCAAATTACAATCATGTTTACTTGTACATTTTCGGATAGTGATAATAATTATATTTTGTTTTAAAGTATAAATTTTCCGAACATTCATGATTTGAGTTCTTGGGTCAGTTGAATCTGTAAGCTGCTTCGTGAATTGTCTAATTTTTGTTATGCTATGTTGTGACATTCCATATTTACCGATCGCAATATTAACAGATGGCACATACTAAATATTTACAGCTGCCAAGCTAATAAAGGGTGCTTCAACAAGAGTGTTTTAAAAAAAACTCAGAGAAAGAAGTCCAAAGGATCTAGGCAGCAAATTCTGGTCATCCAAACGGGAGATTGCACAACCGGGAATGTCTCGTTACAATTTCATTTCCTTCGAAACTGTACTGCCTAGTGGTTTTTCTGAAGGATCCACCATAATTTGAGATATTATGTGTGTTATTTATTATTTTTAGCCTTTGACAAAGTTTGGCATCTCATACCTGAATAGAAGAGTGTTTCAGGTAAAAATTGAAAACGAATACTCCGATAGAATCCAATAGAATCAGGGGTGCCGCAGGGAAGTGTTTTAGGACCACTGCTTTACCTTGTACACAAGGCAGATATTTTAGCATCAGATGAGAATCAAGCAGTAACATCTGAATATCTACAAATAAGCTATAGTATTGCAGTTAACGAATTTAAATTTGTGCATATCACATTCACACTAACGAAAAATTACCATTGAGACTTAATGGACAAGATCTGTCCAATTCAACAAAAGTCAAATATCTACGCATGCATCTCGACAGAAGACACACCTGGAAAGATCACATTCAGGCTAAGAGGGAGCACTTAGAAATAAAGTTTAGAAAACTCTACTGGCTTCTAGTGGAAAATAAATTACTTATATACAAAGTTATACTGAAACCAGTATGGACGTATGGTATCCAATTGTGAAATGCAGCCATCAAATCGAATATACAAATCATACAAAGGTTCCAATCAAAATGCCTATAAATACTATTAGGGCTCCATGGTTCATCAAGAATTATCACATACACGAAGATCTCCATATAAAAACGGTTGATCATACATGACTAATATTTAGTAGTAGATACCAAGATAGACTGGAGTCACATACCAATGTTCTGTCTATTGGCTCACTCGATAACAGTGAAGCGTTGCAAATCACTAGATTTAGTATATAGATTTAAGTAATTATTTATGTTCAATATCATAATAGTAAATATCCTCCGGGAAAGATTATCCATTAACCGCTATTAAATTTAGTTATTGTTGAAATTGTAAATAAAATTATTGCGATATAAAAAAACTTATCATTTTTCATTATACTTTAATTCAATGGTAATTTTTCGCAAAACACTTCATCAAATTTCCCGGAACAAAAGCTTGAAGAACCCACTAATAAATGAATTATAATAATCTTATTATTAATTATAATCCTTCTAAGTACTTATTTATAATAAATTATTTTATTAATTTAATTATTGTAATTGAGAAGATAGTATACATAACAAAATGACATATAAATATTATATAGGCGTTTGTATATGTATTACAAAAATTAATTTAACTTTAGTATCAAAAAAAAAATCAAATATGTTAAATCGAAAGTAATTAATAAATAGATTAAATACAACGTTACTCAATATTCCAGATATTAATGTCAACATTGCTCCACGATTGCTCGTGGAATAAAGAAGAAAGAAAACAACACTTGCATAATTTTTAAGTAAATCACATTAGAATCTGCTCAGTGATTTGGATCGGATTTAATGATTTTCTTTCGTTTTGATTGTATTGTATAATGTTGTCAATGGAACAGATTACCGTTGCTCCAGTTCCATTAATAGTTCGAAAGTAAACAATGGAAGAAACGAGACAATAAAAACGGCACGTAATTGCGGCAATTAGATTTGTAAGATATGCAATAAAAAAATATATAACGAATTAAAGTAAGCGTTACGTAACGCGATTGAGAATCGATAAAGATTGTTCGTCTGCTTTTTTACCGTTTGTTATTGTTGTTCTTCTCCGATCATTTTGCAACTATGAAATCCAATCCAACTTCGATATTAATTGGCAGAGCACAGATTGATTTTTTTTGCGCTCCTCATGTATTCATTCTTTTAGCCTCCAAGGACTATAACTGTATCTCGTTTAAGAATTCTGTAGCCTCGGGACCATCTCGTCCATGTTTATCGAATATATATGTGTACAATTTATTTATTCATTTGGATCACTTTCCATACTGGATTTTATAATGTCAGAGCTCTCCCGGCCACCTCGTTTGCTGCCGTATTTTATTGGTGGCACAGAGAGAAGAAATACAACAAAAAAATCTGTAGTATTGTTTTGGATCTTAAATATCAAGAGCAGATTTTTGCGAAACCTCCCGCATGACGCAACGCGAAATTTTTTATTTGCATTAGCGTTGTATGCATTTTTTTCTAAATACAAAAAATCTATCCTTGTACTCTATTTCGGTTATAATTAAGCAGATTCTCTTAGCGATCCCAGGCATCTCCACATTATGTTTTTCGCTAATTCTATTATTCAAATGAATCAATTGTTCGATTGTTAAACCATGCATTTATGGAAAAACCTTTGGAGACGACTAACTCAGAAGTTCCGGTTAGTGATTTATTTTTTCGTTATTTCTTTTATGCATCAATTCTTTCTTCATTTTCGTTTGTTATCTAACAATTAATAATTTGTTGAGCGGATTTAGAGCATCTGAATTTATTGCGGGAATTGTGCAACGGTGAGAAATAAAATGGGCAGTAAAAGTTGGATGTGTATGAAATAGCGAAAACGCCCAGAGCGATCTATAATATTATTACCTGCTGCAATAACAATTATAGCTTTTTCATATCTTATTGTCTGTGTTTTATTGGGCTCGATGCAATTGCAAATAAATTAGATGAGTGCGTTTCGAAATTGATCTTAATGCGACAGGCAGGCGGATTATTGCAAATGGATTTTGCTTACACATTTCACCTTTTCTTTTATCTTGTTGTTGTTGTTGTCTTCTTGAAATATACATTTGCTTGTTGAAAAACGGTCAGATTTATTGCATACATTTTTCGTTTTTTTTTTTGTTGATTGGGCTTAAAGCAGGAAGTCGTTTGTGTTTATCGAATCGAGTTGCATTCGTGATGACTTGTTCTGAGTTGCAACGAGAGCCTAAAGGTCATGGCTCGATTGGAGGAGGATATCGACCTCGAGGGCAACCTCTTCCATATTCCTCCTTTTTTCCTTCGAACAGTTATGGAATTCTCGCACTTTTATTTTCCTTTTAAACATTTCATTTTAAAAGTACCATTTTGTTTCAATTATATTTTTTTCTTTTCTTTTCATTGTAAGAATAAACTAAATTATTTTATTAATAATATTGCATTGACATTAAAAAATCAATTTAAAAGTGAACATATTTCGAGCTTCAAATTGTATTATTGACATTTACTTTTTTTAATAATGTTTTTGCAATTATTATTTACATTTACAAACCTAATTTTTAATATTTTATTATACAATTCGCGCTCTTTTACGATCTCAAATAACATATTTTTCACAAAACCATGTAATGAACAATCATGCGAAAGTTCATGTAAAAAAACATAAATTAATATCATTATTATATAAAAAAAAATTCACAGTTCGATTCGGGACACGGAGTAGTACAGACAGACGTGTTTGATAGCAGCATTATGATAAAAAATATTTCTGTTTTTTGGCTTCATTTGAGATCGAGTATGTGTGACACCTATTCTTCATCTTGCCCTTCGGAGGCCACGGGTTCCGAATGGGAGCAAGGAAAGCGGAAGCTTGGAAGACTAAAGAAAGAATCCTTAAAAACTACTATAAAAAAAACAAAGATGGCAGTTCCGAGGTCTTCAAAATGCCACAAACATCTGCTATATCAACTGATAAGTATTTTGCAAACAAAAAATCTTTGAACACTTTCAAGATAAACGAGATCGCAACTATCGAAATTGTGGTCGATGGGGGCCGGCAACAGGAAGGATGTTATTCTGGAAACGAAGACAGGCTTCATTTTGAAGTCAGACAACCCTAAGGTTGTGGTCGTTGCGTATCTGACCGATACGCGAGATCGTGGCCACATCTTGTCATTTCTGGAGAGCGTTCCTCCGAAGGAGCCAAAAAACACGGCCACAACGCGTCGGTGTCTTGTGTCCTCACAAAGACGGACCTGGTCATTACATAGACGCAAAAATCAGCGTCTGCGGTGGAACACAAGTTCAGCAAGAGGATCGTATCCAGGGCGACGGGACAACCAACCTAAAAGATGCGCATCATTACCGTGTGCGCGTCGTCTTTCCAGAGACTCCTACATGAGGGCTTGTTCTATATGAACAAGCACTTCCAAGCAGTAGAGAGCATTCCACCGCCTCCTATACCAGGGCCAATATCCGACAAACCGATGCACTTTGCCACTTCCCCCAAGTGTTTGTCTCGGAGGACCATGCTGCATGGTCTTCCAAATGTCGAAATGCAGAAAATCGCGCAGAGTTGCTGCAGCGCGATTTATTGACAACTTTAATGTTGAAACACACGTCTGCTTTTCGGGACATCATGTTTATATTCTAATGTTCGATGTGGATGACCGGGAGCGAGATTCTCCTACATATGTGAATCAGGTGACGGCCGGGTCTTTCATCATGAAGGATAGACCGTGTCCGGACGAATTTTATCATTCTTCAGCCAAATGATGCATCATAATATATAAATTGTTTCATTTCAAGAAGATTTACTTTTTATTTGATTTATTTATGATTTCATATTTTTTATATTTACTTATATATGTACGTTTCAGTAATAATGATTATTATTAGATCATAAAGGTTCTAAGAGATTTAATTATATCTTATATAACTTATCATTTTTTCTACTGATATTTGAAATTATATTTCTATAAAACAATAAATATTTTTAACATCCTTTCTTTATTAAACTTTCTTTAGCTATTAACTTTTAACAATCATAATATATAAGCATAGTAAATCAACATTTTTGACATTTTACAATATTTTTCTATAGATTTTTATATTTATAATGAATTATTTTGTAAATTGATTAGTTAATTACATATTTGAAAATATTTCTGTTTTTGTATATTAGTTTACTAATTTCAATCAATATGAGGCAATAAATCGCATTTTTTATTTACGTTTTATTTTTTTTGCTTGTTTATGTTGATCAATTAAAATAAAAATTATTTATAATAATTCAACTGTATCAATAATTAATATCCAATAAAATAAATGTTACTGTCCGTAATTTATAAAATAATAAAAATAGTTACAAGGAATTATTTTATATATGTGCTCTAGTTTTTGACGTTAATTGCATAATATTTTATAAATTTCGGTACATTTCAAAGAATTAGTTGTATAACTAATTATGTAATCTCTAAAATATTAAAATGGCTCTTTGAACTTCTTATAACAAAAATAATTTAATGTAAAAATAGGACAAAAAATCCTATGATCAATAACCCTTATTTTTAATTTGATTATGATTATATGTAAAAAATAATGTTAATATTTATCTTATACAAATAATACAAATCTTTTTTATAAACTTGAATCAACATCTCTGATTTGGTCGTGTCGTATTCGTAGTATGTTGATCAATTAAATTCCGATGTGGAATCTGCCTAGCAAATTACACCTTATACGGTATACAATAGCTTATTGGCAGTTAATTACCAAGTTATTTTTTTATCCTTGGATATATTGAAGGTCATGATACAATACTGGAAATAATTATATATTTTAGTATGGCTTACTGATTTTATCTTCATTAAAGTAGCCTCTTAAAGTCTTTATACCTCATGAAACTCCATGTTTGTAACAGTCAATAAACGAACAATTTTAATGAAACAACATACAGATTTTATTTTACATTGAATACAACTCTTAATTTATTATATATTTACGTAAAGGATTCACATTACGAAATACATAATAAATAGATATTATATAATAACACTGGATTTAGTTTTGAAATTAAACATATTATTTATACGTATAATCAATTTGCAAATAAATGTTTTTTCAATCAAAGAAAACAGCCGTTAGTTTACATAATAAATCAGACGATTTGCTGAAGTTCGCCTTTTTTATTTTGACGTACTAATTCAGATGTTGTCGTTGCTAAGACGTAACATTTCTGACGTGCAAAATATTTTTTTGTCTTGTAAAGTATGTCGCTAGTTTACTTTATTTTGTATTGACATAAATATTTCCCTATTATTTAATCAAAAAGTGATCATATTTTTAGTTTGTTGTAAAGTACAAATATTTCAATTATTTATAGACCAATAAACCGTTTAAGTCTAAGACGCTTCTTGAAACGTTTAATTCTTGATTTGAAGTGACTTAAGGTCTCGAATCGAACTACTTTCCTCATTTTATTTGTAGCTGGGCACTAATTTGAACCATTATTTCGACTAAATATCTACGAAGTTTACGATCTACAATATATTAACTATTTTAAAATTACTTTTAATAATAATAATAATAACACATTGTTAGTTAGTGCAGCATTTGCTTACTTAATAATCGCAAGATTAACAGATAACGCATAAGAAATTTGTAGACTTGTCATTATACAAAAAATAGCTCCAAATTTAAATCCAGTCATCTTATTGGAACATCTTATATAATAAGAATTAATATACGAAATAATACTTGAAAATAACAATTTAAAAAAAATATCAAAGATATAAATTGTAACACTAAACGGATACTCTTCACTTACGTAATTCATCTTTCTCCTTTTGCTTATTTGATTTGGTAACAATTAATTAACAATCGAACAATGTTAGTAATAAATCATAAAAATCAATTAGTTTAACAGCATCGCCTACACGATTTTCAATTATTTTGAACCCATCTATAATTCTCGAGAAGTCTATGATGTTTTGAAATAAAATCGTAACTATCCTTATTTGGATGTGTCTTACTTATGAATATCAATAATTAGATGAAAATCATAGTGTTTGTTACGGAAAATAAGTAGTTAGTTTAAATATTTATTAAAATTTAATTGATAATTACTTGATAAAACATATCGAATGATTCAAAATACCTAATAATAAGAAATAATTTTAATTACTACTGTAATTTTATACATACTAAAGTATACAGAAACTTAAAACTATACATTAAAATGATTAATAAAAAAATTAAACCAATAACAGTTTTAAAAATCATCTACTAATCAATTAATTTCTTTGATATAAAAAAAGTAAACTTCACACTGAAGTTACATGGGCTTTACTAATAAAGTTACTAAATATTTAAACTGCAAATAATCTACTTAACACTAATAATTAGATTATATGTATAACTGAAAATGGTTATGTAAATTATTATGTATAGATAAATTCTTAGTTAAATAATCTTAACATATCATTAAGATATCAAAATTTAATTTAAATAATAAAAAGATTAAGACATCTTAAATATCATTTTGTAATAAAAACGCTTTTGAAATTCAATAATAATTGGAGTGTTTATTAATTATTACTTAAGTGTCATTAGAACACAATAAACTAGAAACTCGTTACTTTATTTTTATTTTGAATTAGTTCTTAATCTTTAAGTACTCGCGACGAAATGTTACCAAATCTATATTTTCTTTCCCCCATCTATGACACTTAACGTAACCTATGCCCAAAGTGTGCAATATTGTGTTGACTGAGACACTAAGAAGTTGTTTTTGTGCATGTTCGTTATTGCTCTGTACTGGTGGTGTAATAGCAGACGATGCTAATATCTCACTCACGCTTATACAGAGGGCAATGATGACAATTCCGGTTCAGAAATTATTATATTATGCATTGCAAATAGTTATGAATCTAATAAAAAAAAAACCATTAGTTAACATGACAAAATATTTTCTTGTAGTAATACAATCAGGTAATACATGTGGTGTATAAAATACAAAATAGTAGTAGTAGTTCATAGAAATTTCAGTGCGCGAGTAGTTAAAGGTTAATGTCTAGCTTAGTCGAATATATTGCCATCAAGAATTTTGTAGTAAAATAATGATATTAAAGAAACAGAACAATTTATTTTAATTAAAAAAAAATAACAATGATTGCAAATCATTCATTTTAGTGAAAATTGTTTATGAATAAATGAAGCTATGAGTCACATACATGTATTTTTATCTAATAAACTAATTATTATCTTTTCTTTCCAACATTTTAAACATGATCTTAATTATTAACAGAAGTTCATTCCTTATAAGTTCACAAATATCTAAATATAATATTGTTATGTCAAATATTTAGTATAATTATTTTCATATGAAAACTCGTTCGTAAAAACAAATTTTTATTTTAATTTTTGAAAAGGTTGTTGAATCTAAGAAGGTTTTTAATAAAGTAAAGAACAGAAATTTAAATAAATATTATTTATTTAATAATTATTAATAATTATATAAAAAAAAACTTATTTGAAATTTGCGTATTAATGTATTCTTCTGGGATGCTGTCTCGGATTATTTAGAATGCATCAGTAATGTCCACCATGGATGTCGCCATAATAACCATCAAGATCGTATTCGTTGTAACCAGTGTGACCCAACAGCCCCGAGTCGTATGATCCATAATATCCTTGGTCTTCGTACACACCTGACAAAAAACAATAGAATCAGTAATTAATCTTATTCAAAATTATTTTAATGCATGTGCGATCAATCCGAAGAGCCTTTTCATTAGCGGCATATGCAAACATAAATATATGCACATAAACATGTACTCTGGCGAAATTTATGAATCGAAATTTTCCTTGTGGCATTTACATGCATGTATAATAATAATAATAATAATAATACGCAGTGCGTTCCACATCTCCAGTTTTCTCTATATGGCAAAGACTTGATTAAAGCATCGGGAGGCGAAATTCTCATCTCATTTGCATCTCGCACAGTGGTGGTGCGCGGTGTTTACAACACAGCTTCGGATTTGCATAATACCAACTGAGCAGAAAAAGAAAACGCGTCGTTGTTGGTTGGGTAATCCGAGGCGATTTCCGCGGATTATACAAAACAAAGAGGGAGAAAAAAATATATATGAGTATGCAATAAAAGTAAAATATGTATTTATTGGGTGATATGCATTTGCGGCGAGAGAGCAATTAATGTAATTGCGATATGTTGGGATCCGTTTGACAGGTAAATGTCAATACTAGGATACGAGGTTTCATAATCCGGTTGCTCCCTGGAATGATGACCATCATCATCGTGTTGTTGCTTTTGCACTTTTTCTTGGATGGAGAGGAAAAACTTTTTATTGCACACTTTTATTTATTTATTTGCATAATTTATATACAAACGCATATATTTTTATTCCATTCTGCTTTTATTATTTGGCGGATGTGGCGTTGGCTTTCATTTTTTTTTATAATATGTATACCGTTACTGGATCACTCCGATTCAATCGGCTAATTGAAATTCCTAACTTTTTAATTACCCAACAATTAGTATTGTGATTACTGGTTAATCGTATTAACTACGTTACATGTGCATACAATCATAATGATTACGCAAAAAAATATGTAACTTAACGAGATAAAAAAATATATTAATTTATATAATCATGACTTTCAAGTCCATTATGTCCAGATCAAACATTTTTTGTATTTTTATTAAAATAATGTTTTGTAAACAATTCGATTAACACAAAAGATTAACACAGTTTTTCTATATTCAGTACAAAATTTGTAAAAAGTTTGTGCTTTTATTATCTATTTTGTGTTTTTTTTTAGCAAATCTAAAGACTATAGACCACATTTTCATTCATAATATCTACAGAAAATTGTAAATAATTTGTACTTCAGTAAAAAAATATATATATATCTAACGTAGAAGATACATAATTATATAAATACGTGTTTTATGAATTTAAGAAATGTTTATACTTGAATAGAAATTGTACTAATAAAAAGATACGTTTATTCAATTTACAATGTTATCAAATATACAACCATACAATATTCAAAAAATAATAAAAATATATAGTTTAAAATTATTTAATAATAATTTGTTTTATTAATATTTTTATATTTATGCTAAAAATTTTTAAAGCTACTGTTTGGAGAATAAATTATAACAAAAAAATAATAGTATTTTCTGCATAATAGTCAATATCTACTTTCGAATATTCACTTGTTTTAATGTGCATGCGTCAATCTCTTATCTTTTGTAATCACTGTGATCGAACAAAACACATTCCTGACATGTTAATGAGTGCCATTGTTTCAATATCTATTAATTATATACTATGTTAGCAAGCTGTACATTTACATTACACTACATATTACCTCTATTATTTAGTTCCATTGAAGGATCGAGAAATTTTCCAGCAAGAAAAGTAACTCTTGTTTAAATATAACTTTTCTTTTAAAATTTAGTTTTTCTTTCATATCTAGTTTTTCTTTATCATAATACAATATTAAAATAAGTTCATATTTCTTTAATAATATTTATTGTACCTTACTTTCTATATTACTTTTTTTTTTTATTAATAAGTGTTTTTAAATTCTATTGCTAGGTATTAGCAAATTATATATTTCATAACGCAAGATGTGATAAATTAGAAGTATATATCTAAATGATATTCTCGAAGTATAAGTATATGAAATCACTCTTCAGGAGGTAGCAAGAGAAAGGTGAATTGGAAGAAGATATTACAACTGAAACTACTCTTGTTATTTCACTATTAAAGACCTTGACAAAACATTTCAACATATCGAAAATCCACATGATATTTTCTATAATATTTTTGAAAGAACCCATTTATGTATTAAGAATTTTATTTATTTATGCTAAAGTTGATAGTACATTGACCTGGTGTATCTCTCTTTTTTCTATTTCTTCAAAAATTGATATGTTATATATACAATATTTTTGAATTAATAATATTTTTTAGAAAAGAAAGACATCTGCAGCAGATCAATTTATTTTTATTTTCTTATTCTCTTATTCTGTTGTGTTTGTAGTATAGTGTATAATATATTTCTTTATATATTTTAGCCATTAAATTATACTTAAAGACTATTACAAAAACTTCTTATTTATCTAGAGATACTACTCATACGTTTAAACATCTACAACAGGTTGTAGATATTTTTGTAGATTTTAAGAATAGGGGCAGAAAAACGAAGTTGTTTGGTTGCATGAATTTGATTATTTCTGAAGAATTCCTATTATTTTGTTTAATTTGTGTTTCAATAAAATTATTGTTATTTATTTATTTTCTGTTAACATTTGAAAGAGCAAAATTCTGTGAAATATTTCGAGATTGCTTCAAAAGAAAGTTATGTCACAATATGTTACATTTCTTGCTCTAATTCACATGTGTTAATATTTTAAGAAACATGAAAGGGCATCACAAAACTTGATCGGAATAAATATATTTCTATTTTGTGCTTTTCCAATTACTTGTAAATTATTAATAACAAGAATGAGCGAATGCGATAAAGTGTTATTTTAATTCATAATTCAGTAATAAAATTTTAATAAAATTATTTACACTTAAAAATTTAAGACAAAAGACGTAGTGTCCATTGTAGTAATTTAGTTATATTTATTACTCAGTTTGAAATCAAATAGAACAAATTAAAAATAAATTGTAAAAAATTACCGGTTTGTTTCGTTTTATACAGTCTATATTTGTAAGGTTTAATTCCTCAATTTTTCCAGTTTAAAATTTTGGATTCGCCGATGATCCAAGTCCAAGATATTTCTATATAATTATTAAAAAGATATGAATAACTTCCGTCAAGATTTATCCATAGTTGTCTGTTAAGCTACAACCTTCTGGATTCAAGTTTTGTGTGTCTTAATTTATTTGTTTATTACTATTGTTTAGAAAGTTAGATGACTTTTTCTTGAAAGATATTTCATTGCTAGCAATATATTACTTTCATTGCTTTGACCGGTTAGCCCAAAAAGGTTATGAAAATCTGAACTGTATTTCGTAATGCGATTAATCTGCTGCAACGCAATACACCTTGTTTTTCGGGAGCGATCTCATTTGCATTTGCAAATTTACAAGTTTTTAAGGCGGAAACCAATTCGAGAGAAACAATTTAATTTGTAAAATATGTACTGCACATATTTGCATACAATATAATAAATCCGATACAAAGAAACTATGCATGAATAATCCGCGCTCATTCTTCTCATTTATTTATTTTTTATATATGCTGGTAGCATGTTTCGAATTGATTTATTCGATTTTCTTACCAACGACGAGATTACCTCTCATTATTTGGTTAAGAGGAAGCTGTACTCTCGGCAATCGTGACCGATCGGTAGAATGTATAAGAAGTATAAAAAAAAGGATTTCATGTTCAGTTTCATCATTGCTCGTGAATATCGATCGAAACAAAAAAAAATAATATGAAAAGGTATGAGCATAATAAGACTCAAGTGTTCAGCATAGAAAGCTGATTTAATTCCTGGTTTTGGCCGAGCTACTATTAACCTATTGGGCCCCCATTTGCAATAATCGACATTCGACTTTGATTTTGCATTATTATTATGTTCTTTTTTTCGTACTGGTTTCCTCGAAACTTATATAAGATGCTTTTTTAAATGGCAACCTCAAACCGTTGCACTAATTAGTGTAACCGAATTAAAGGAATATAATTAATGCCAAGGATATAAAAATGTGTTTTTGTGCAAATTTGTTTACCTTTAATGTCAAATTAGAAAACAAAATAAAACAGAGCAGAATAAAAATGCAATAAACCATAATGGTTAGGATTATGACATGATCGTAGGAGTTTATATATACATTATTTTTATTCGCCTTTTCTTTTGCATATCGGAAATAACCGATGTTTTTAATATGAAGTTAATACTGTATTGTGAAACGCGCGTTCCGATCATGCCGATCGTGACTGGAATCATCCTCCCAGCAATTCCATGTAATTATTTAATTTAAATCCTCTGATAGGGAAGGAAACTCGACCTGCAAAGCTGTATTTGGTCAAATTGAAACGGTTATTGATAGAGGAAACCACGAACGAGAAGCTGCGAGAAAGTTGAGATACAAATGCATACGCAAAGTCCCATATAAGTGATGGCCTTTTCATTGCTCCGCTTTGTCTTCTGGCCTAACTATCCCAAGTATCTTCCTTAACGTAACGCGAATTTCAAAATTATGAAATCCGTGCACGTCCTGCGTTGAAAGTTCCATTATATAAATTTGATCATAATGAAACACATTAGGTACGCGTTTCGACTCCCCTCTAAATAACTATCTAACTATTCATTTGTAAATATATATATATATATCAATAATCTTTTTTTAGGTCCGATTCTCTATTGGAAAGAAGACTTTCTAAATAATTTCACGTCCATTTCCTTCTATATACTTATTACTTTTATGAATAATTGAACATTCGCAACGAATTGTAGGGTATATTACTAGGCAATAACCTTTTATGTTCGGTATAAAATTTGTTAACGAAGAATAATGTGAATTCCTTAATAATAATAAAGAAAATTGTAATAATATGACAAGTTCATAAACTTGTATTTTCTCACTTACTTTTACTTTCTCGGAAGTACTATTCACATTTAATTACGCCACTTTTGAAATGCATTCTTCATGTACGATCGCATGCATGATATAGAACTGCTTAATTCTTCTAATATAAATAATTTAATATCAGCTGCATTTTAAAAATATTAAAACAATAATTATATTTTCAGTTATGTTAGTAATATGCGATGTACATAGTGCGGTTTCTATTAGTACGGTTTGAAAATTTTCAAATAAACTCAATTAATTCAGCAAAACAAAAATATTGTGTATAAATAAATATTCTTTTTTTCTGTCTACAATCTTTCTTTTTATGCGGTTTTCAAGTCCTCGATTAGTATAGTTTCAAATACTGACGGAACCGATTTTCCGCACTATGTGAGGTTTTTTATATTGTTTAAGAAATTCAATTTCAGGAAATTTGTTAAAAGCGACCGAATAGTGTCTTATAAAAATTTAATAACTACATTGGACTCTCAAACTTCGGACTGTTTGAATTACAACTCGAATTAAAAAATGTGGAAAATCCGGTTTTTACAATCGAACAAAACTTGAAAGTGAATTTATATTTATATAAATACGTTGTAACCTTCTACTATTCTTATCCATTGATAAAATATTTGAAAATATTTACATAAATATATTTATTAGTCCAAAAGGACCAAAAAGCTTTAGCTATAGAAAATCTATAATATGTGTTTTCTTATTATTGAATGTTTAGAATGTTTAATGATACGATTATTTTAATAGAAACAATACAATATATAAACTACATAATTATTATGTAGTTTATATGTAATCAATCAACATTTTTATAAAAAAAAAAGTATATATATATATATTAAGTATACTCAAGAAGTGCTAGAAAAAGCTAATTATAATATAACCTTAATCATACGATTACATTGAATGGAGTTATAAAAAAACTGATTTCAAATATAAGTCATGTAATAGTCTATAAAAAAAAGATAATATTCGTGAGAAAAATTTCTCATGTCTAGACTCGAACTTTTCCGTCGAAATCGTAGAGCTTGAGTATCGTATTTCGAAATCACTATAACTTTAATTAAGTATCATCGCTTTCATCCGTTTGTGGTGATTACGCCATTTAATATTAATTACTTATTAACATTATTAATAGTTATGTTATTCATCGCCTTATGTTGCTAGTATGTTAATATTGAAACTGAAAGTTAATATATAAATATGCTGATTTGATGAATCTGAAAAACTAATGTTGACTACTAATTTGGATGGTATAGGTTTTATGGTATTTGTAACAAGTGTTTTATTTTCTATAAAATAATTCACTTTCTAACTGAACACATAATTAAATAAAGTTTTGTTTTTATTTCAGTGTTTTATAATTTCTTCCAGATTTTCTCTTTTTTATTTTTGTTAATTTTTATGTATTTACGAAATTACTATATTTTTCGCAGGAGGAAAACGTGAATATCGCTTGTAAAAGTTTTTTTATTTTCTATTAATTATATAAATACGTTTTAATTTATTATTTATTTATGTATGAATTTTTCAATAAATATCTTTTTCATATATTTTTAATTATACTCTTTACAAACATTTTCTATTCCATATAAATTCACATTGATTTTTATCCATATTTTCATAATATATTTATATTCTTTTGGATAATTTTTAAAATCCTTGTTATTGAATAAAAATCATAACAATAAATTGTTGTTACATTTTTGTTTTAAACTAAAATTAATGTGAAAATATTCTTAATATGAGAGCTATTTTTCTTTAAGCCGAGCAACATAATTAATATTTAAATTTAGTATTCTTTGTGATATTTGTGTAATTCATTACTTACTGGGGTAAACTTGTTGTACTGTTTTGTGGTAAATCGGAGCTGCTGGTATAATTGGTGTCTTTAAAACAGGCGCCACCGGTTGGACAATACCTGGTACCACCTGCTTGATGATTGGCTGGGCATGCACAGATGGCGCACTCTTCGACACCACAGCATTGAAACCATTGACTGGATCTGCAGTGTAATCCACTGTACGAACAGAACCATCTGGTTCCACCAAAGAGTACTGTCCTTTCACCACATCTCCGTCACGGCTCTCGTGCTGGCTTTTATGGTCACCAGTGTGCGGATCAGAAACGCCGTATTTAAAAGCATATTTAGGATGGGCCTAGAATTAAACAATTAATAAAATTAAATATTATAGAATCCTTTAAAATTATTTCTTGGTTATAAATCCTGATGACAAAATGAGTTATTATTATTATTTTGACGTATATTTTCTCAAGTTATTTTTTAGAGGTCACAAAATGACAGCTGCCACCTTCCGTCAAAAGTTGTATGTTATAAACAAGTATGTCAAGAAAGTTGAGATACGTTGTGTTATCATTTAGCTCTATTATGTAATTAGGTTATATTTCGTTTCCTATTCATAATTAGTTTTTTTTTAATTGTTGACATTTTATGTTCTTTATTTATACGTTGTTGCATATTATTATTGCAAAGCTTCAATTAGTAAGTCAATTTATAGTAAATTCAGTAAATAATCATCAATTAAAACGAATATTAATTAGCAGTACGCATCTATTACATGATTTTAATTATACATATAACAGTTACATGCCAAATCTTGTGTTACTTAGAATAATGAATAATCCTTTTAATATATTACATTTAATACATTTTAATTATTTTGCATTTTTAAATAAATGTTATTGTATATAAAAAAAATGGGTATAATAAACGCTATAGTAGAGTCGTAAATACAGAAATACCTCTCATAGTGCGGTTAATCGGAGCTGTCAATATACCGAACTAATCAAGCACTTTAAAATTGTATAAAATCAGAACAATAAAAAGTCTAGGCCACATAGAGGGGAAAAAATAATTTGATGTACTATTTTTATTATAATTTATTTTGTTTGAAATCATATAATGTGAGTTATTGCTGTATTTCATTTAGAAAAAGTGAATTGATTATTTATGGATTTAGATCCATCATAAACTATTCGATTGTTTTTATATACATTATTTGAGATTAAAGTTAATTTTCTGTTATAACATTATTTTAATTAATGAATATTTTGTCTTTTTTTTTACCTTAATAATTAATGAATATTTTTATGAATTTGAAAATGTTCCCTAAAAATTTATTTAGAAATTAATAATTAATTTGTAGTTGTTTTATAAATTGAACTAAAACCGTGCTTTACTAATGTATATGTATATACACAGACTCAAATAAATCGTTTATTTTTATCTTGATTAATGTTACATTTTATTCGTTACGAGAAACATAAATACAATACAATCTGATTATGAATTGTGGATGCGCCTGGTTATACAAATATTTTTTATAGCTCTTTTGAATTATAGAACGCTTACATCGATGAACTTGAATTATTATATGCGATTATTTGTTTAAGCCTCATGGGTATTGTGTCAGCTTGTCAAATGTATGCAACATGGACTGTGAATGGTTTGGAAGGGTGATTATTAAATGGACGCTCGTCGGACCGCATAATCAAGTGTTGTTGCGTATTCAACCAACGTATTTCAGAGGACAATACAAAATTTTATAATTAAAAACGAGAAACATACGTGCAATTAAAAATTCATTTATAATTTAAATTTACTTATTTCTATAATTAAATGCTTTTGAATACAGAAAAGTTTTTGTACTTTAAACAAAAGTAAAAAGTTCTATTTCTTTTGCAAAATATTGCTCATTTATAACTTTATTGTATGAAAACATTTAGGCCGAAATCCTTTTGTTCATATTTTGAAGACTTATTTCTAAATATTCATATCTTTAAATTTGACGAAAATAATCAATTCTTACAAAAAAATTAACTTTTTTTGAAAAAGTAATACAAACAAATAAAAACTAAAAATTTCTAAAAGATTTTTTTTAAAAGGCCTATGTTCGCTAGCACTTTGTAACAATTAATAATTTCCACAAACATGCGAATGTAACTGTTATAATTTTGTTAAATTATTAAATCAAAATGATATTTATTTATTCTGTATTTCTTTAGCTTATTTGTTTTATTTGAAGTTTATATTTCTTATTATGCACATGTTCTCATTTATTTAAAAAAAATATTTATCAAAATTGTACAAATAAATATTCTTTTAATTAGTTCAAAATGATGCCAAAATAATATTATATTTAATTTCACTCAAACTTATAATACAATATTAAAATTGTTGGAAAGAAATTCAATTACAACTACGCTATAAATTTCTTTTAATTAATATTTTTTAATGAAAAACTTTGATATAAGAAATTTAATTTAAGTTTCAAAAGCACTGAATTAAAACAAATGACAATTTTTATATTTCATTATAACATATAATATGGACGAATAATCAGTTCAGTAATTATACTTACGTAATAATCGACTGCGTGCGGTGCGTAGATAGCGGGTTGAGCGTAACCAGGCTTTCCCAGAGCGCATGGAACCAAGGCGACGAGTAGCGAGAAGATGGCCTGAAAAGAAGAAGTAATAAAAAGAGATTACCATGCGACCGGGAAAATTATTGCATCCTTGAGATGCCGCAGATGTTACTTAATAATTAATATGAAAATTATGAATGTTCATTGTTTTTTCTTCGCTGCTGTTCATTCTCTCCGTTTTCATCCGTCACAATTACGCAACATTTTAGTTTTTCTCGTATTATTACGATTGCCACAGTGCATATGGGAAACGAATTATGTTTGTGAGAGGCAGAACGTGGAGTACGGAAGGAAAGACGAAAATGAACGATAAAGAAAAAAATAAACACAAAGAAAACAAATAGTGGAAACGTCGAGTTTAAGTTAATTAGATTTTAATACCCGGTGCGTTTAACTCCGCTTGCATATTTACACAATAAGTATTGTGTGAGTGGGCTAATTATACACCTGAACGCGTAGCAAATGACTTTAATTGGTTTACAACCTGCTATATTTACATAGCCAAAAGTGTTTTATTTAATACCTTGATACACTAATCAACCTAGATATATTTATATTTTTTCTCAGTTCTAATTAAATATATACCTGTACATGAAAAGTAACTTATATAATTAAAAGTAATGCGTATTAATTGTAAAACTTCATATTCTCACCAAAATACGACAACCTAATAATCCACTACACAATCCTCCTAATGATCTCCTTTACTCCAAAACCAAAATAGTCCCTCTCCTTGAAAATTAAATCGAAACAGTCCAGAAATCCAAATATCCTTTCCAAATTGAAATATCCCATATTATCCCTATTCCAATACCTAATGTCCCTAGATTGATACACACTTGTTCCTACTCCTCTGCTTTTTTCCTCATTCTTCTGTTGTTCATTGTATATTATTATTATTACAATATAGTATTATTCCATAATTAAATTTATGTTCCCGGGCGGAAAGACCTCGGTCGTTAGCCCTTTGGCCAGCCTATTAATATATGTTTTTATTTTATGTTAGAATTTATTTATTTATGTATATAATGTACTTTCTTTCTTTTTATGTATTGATGTTTGGTCAATAAATTATTATTATTATTGGAAAACTAATATCAGTGTTGGTAAAGAATTATATTTTTTATAGTAATCCCTATGAATTTATAATCAATATATGCAAACAAATGTTTTCCATTTCGATTTTTATTCAAACTGCGACAAACAACAAACTATCCTCTGTTTAGATAACATAGCGAGTAGGTAGTATGTCATACCTGGAGTAATTTAGTAGTATTAAATCGATAAAAAAAAAGTTATATATTTATTACAACAGTAGAAATATAATATAATAATACAAATTAAAATCAATTGCTGCAAAGGTTTATTGGTCATAAGTCTTTCTGTCCGGAACAAACCTTGACATATTTACAAAAAAAGCCTAGTCTCTCCTGTTTCTATTGTCACCAGGTGCCATTGTTTGTATTAATTTCCAATTTGTAAGGAAAACTTAAAGTTATTCTTATAAATTATTGTATTATATGAATATGATAATCTTAATATGTGCTATTTTCGAAAGTGTCTATTGGGTTTGCGATTGAATTCTAATAATAGACATCATACAGTCTTTTTACACTAAAAAACTGTTAAATTTTATTATGCCATAATAATTATTAAAATTTTTAAAGAAAATAAACGTTTTTTTAGCTACTAGTGGACTTATACCACTTTCAATATTAACGTATTTTAAAAATAAAAACTAGAGGAAATTCATTGGAAGTCCATCTTTTTATAGACATTTTTAATGTATAAAATATTAATTAAAATGAAGAAATGTAGATACACGAATAATCAATTTTATTGAGAATTAATTTCAATTGTATTAAAAATGAAGATATAAATAAACAAGTGTAAATTTTAATTGTTTATTTAAGATTTAAGATAAAAATAAAAAAATATTTTAAACTTATTTCTCCTTTACAGTTTACATAGTGAAGTAGTCATGGTAAATAGTTGGTATGTAACTTACTGGCACTAAACTCATCATATCGCTGTATTTCTCTCTTGTTATTGTTCTTGACGTTTTATACATTGACAACATAGTCATTTTGCTGAGATGTTTGGATCTTCTTTGTTTTTCAAATAAAAAATTACTTTAAATGAAGCATTTCCTTTCATACTAGTTTTGTAACAAAAAAAATGTGCGGTTCGTCCCATTTAAACCTCATTCAGCACATTTTCAGCCATTTTATAATTTCTTAACAATAATATTTTTTGATTACATAATAATATTTTTATAATAACATTATATAGTAAAATTGATAATAAATATAATAATTGATTATAAATATAAAAAGAGGATATATATCTTATTAAAATTACGATTAATTATTTTTTTTCCAAAAGTGAACTTATACCACTTTCAAAAATAACGGCTTATATATTTATATATATTTAGTAGTACGTTTTTTACTAATACAACAATAATATTACATTTATCATTAAAAAAATATATCTATCAAAGAGTACTAATTATTACATATTTTAGAATCTAATGATTCAATGAGGCAAATAAGCACCGAAAACATAAATTTATAATTAGTTGTAATTAATTGTCATTGACAGTGAAACTATATTATGAGCTACAATAACTTAAAAATCAATGTTCAAAGAAACCGAATAATTATTATAATCCAACATATTTTATACTTTTTCTATTGAATTATTTTTTCACCAGTTTTTATTTTTGATGTTTACACTATTATAAATAAATAGAAAATAATTTTCTAAGTTATAATACGCTTCAGATAATTACTTCTATTGTTAAGATTAAAATGGACAACATTCTAGGTAATGATGTTTGTTCACAAATTTATATCTGTAAATATTATATGTGCTAAAGCAGTGATTCTCAAAGTGTGGGCCCCAAGGGGCTCGCGATTAATATTTGGGGTGTCGCAGAAAAATTGATGACAGACGGTATTTTTTTTTCTACGTTTTTCTACTTCTACCCTTCTTTTTCTACCCAATCTTCGGGAGTCCTTTAAATTTTGTAAGTACAAAAGTATTAGATATATGTATATAAAAAAAATCGTTAGTACCATGTAAAATATTGTTTACTGTAAATATACTTAACCGTTATGTTATAAAGATTATTTACATTAGAATTTGAATGTGTACAGTCTTTACTTGAGGATCTGTACTAACTACAATAAGGGGAATGGAGAGATATTTCAATTACATTGTGAAATATACAATATATATAAATTTGATATAATATGCCTGTTAAATTAGATAATAGACAATATTTGCTAAAGTAACAAGTTCTAAAATCAGAATAAATTAAAATTCGTTACAGATGTTGTTAATTAATATTGTTTTTAAATATATGCTCGTTAGTTAAATTTCTTCTAAATAGTAATAATAAATAGTAACAATCACATACTGCTTCTTACTTATCAAATAATGATTAGTAAATTTTAAGCGGAAGCAATGTCAAGAGATCTTTGCAATTTTCGTACGGTTTATTATACAAAAAAACAAAGACAATGTTCGTTTGTCGGTGAAGCAGAAGAAGGCCATATGCATTCTTTTGCCGGTTCATAGCGTATGAGTATATATTGAAAAGCACGTTTCTAATAAAATTATACAATATAATGTATGTGCTCGCAGCCTCCTCTTTCATATAGGTCAAGCAATATTGGAAGGAAGCTCCACGTCTTCGGGGATTTATTTATTTTTACAGAAGATGAGAAAAATACTGATGAAGTGAGAGGCAGCCTCCGATCGATAGCCTATTGGATGAGGAGATATATTAAGTTTGCCTCTAATCTTCCTTTTATCGCAGTTTCATCAGTGCAATAGAAAATAAGAAAATATTCTTTATAGAAGTCCTCTAATGTAATCGCATTACTAATAATAACTATTTGAAGTATACAATAAGAAATGAATGACAGTATTAGATTAAAAAATATTATTTGTTCTTTTCAATTTTAAAGGCTATTAAACAAAGATTTCCATACTTAAAAATCCAATGCATGACTATAACTAAAGTAATTAATTAAATATATTTTCGAAACAAGAAAATATTACTTATTTTGTGTAATTATGACTGAAACATTAATTCCAACATATTATATAGATTAAGGATGTTTTTTTTATCTTTTATACAATTTCATATATTATTTAAATAAATCATTCATCTAATTTTTAAATTAATGGTATGTATATGCCATAGGAAAGCAAAGAAACTAAAAATAAATACATTCAAATGCGTACAAATTATATTTTACTAAGGTTAATTACTAATTATAACACATCATAATTATTTTGTTAAAGTAGACTCGTTATTTCGTGATTAGAGAAATTCAAATGAACACCCATCTAAGAATATCTAATTACACATTAGTAGAAGTGATCAATTCAAATAGTCAATTAAAATAGAAAGAAATTATACCGCTTTTACTTCTCACTGATTGATTGTATAGAAATTTTGTCCTTATTTGATCTTTCGCCATTTTATTGTCAAATAAACGACTGCTATTTCAACAATGATTCGAAATTGTTTGACTGTAATAAAAAAAAACTATTCGGATAATCACTGTCTACGGATAATTGACGCCAATAATTTCGCCTTTAGAAAATAAAAATGGGAAACTTCTTTTTTTACGAACGTGCCATCTGCTGTTTGCTTTGTATTACATTTTTCACACCGAAACTGAAATTTAACGCATTGTTTCATAACCGATTGCGGGGAAAGTCTTGTTTCTGGTGAAACTTACAAAAAGGAAATTACTATTCACATACATATTATTTTTAACAGATAATATTTCACAAAATGGTTTGTGTTTTATCCGACTTATTTTCAATATTTCATTAATTAAAGTTTTCAATGCAGAATATTAATAAGATTAATAAATCTTATTAATTATGAATTGTATTATTCTAATACACCTTTTTATTTTATGTTTTAATAATTAAATGGTCAATATAAAATATAGGAAAAAAATATTGATTTTAGATATGTAAAAATTCTTTTAACATCTTACAACAATCGTTTTTACTTGATATCTTTGAAATCTAAAATATGTAAACTTGAAAATGAACAAATACAAATATCAGATTCAGTATAAAATTAAGTAAAAGTGATGATATTTTATAAGACAAATCATCATAATGGTAACTATCCACCGGGAAAGATTATTTACTCAATGTTCACATCAAAACAGAATGTGAATAAAATTATACGACATAAAAAAAATTATAAGACAGAGCAAAGGACTTATACAGTTTTCCTATTTTTTTTTAATATTTGGATATATCAATATAAAATAATGAAAAAAAAGATATTTCCTTTATATTTGGGATAAACATTATTTATTTAATTGTTTTTTTTGTTTTATTACATAAAATCAATCATTATTTTTTAATAAATAAATTAATTAATATATATGAAATTATAAATAATTATGAACATAAATGATAACAACAGATGAATTAAGAAATCAGTACTAATTAAATATAGATTAGTAATTATTAACGAGACAGACATTTATAATCACTTCACATAATTAATTAATGATATAATAATAACATTATAATTACAGTATTCTTACCTTCATTTTTAATCAGCGATTAAATTAACTAAATACAATAATCCTGAATCCTGATATTTGTTTTTTTTTATATCGTTTGCATTGGGATTAGAGTAAAATCAAAGCACACACTAACGAATTTCTTCGGTAACATTGCTTTTTATATAATCCACTTCCCAGTAGTCCGTACGTTACCCATTATTCTACGCAAGTTTCGCCCCCACCAGAAAAACAAAAAGTTTACACACAAAAAAACTTTCTTGTTGCAAAACGCGTCTGCTGTTGTTATTAATTTACTGCAAGGACACTTTTAATTAAAGCTTTTAAATGTTAGAACATTCGGATGTTTTAAATGAAAACTGTTTAAAATTTGCTGTATTTTTTTGTAAGTTTAGTAGATTTGTATAAATGAATTATGTAAAAAACTATTTAATGTTCGAGTAATAATAGTTTAATTATTATAATGTTTTTTTTTTACTAATATAATAATATTTCTTACTAAAACAAACAATAATATACATTAAAATTGTAACAATAAAATCTAATTTATAATTAAAAACCTTCTTTTTAATCGAATAATAAACATATTTATTGCATATATGCTTTTTCATGCTTAGAAATGGCTATTAACCGCTCTATCTTATGTATTTTTCATTATTAGTAAATATTTCTGTGATTAATTTCATTTGTATAATCAAGACATTAATTATTGGATATTTAAAATAACATAATGATTGATCTTATTGTGAAACAAATGTATTTGCTAATCATAATTGACACTGTAACATAGTTAGTTCTTGTATTTAGCATGTGTTTGCTTCAATTATATTGAATAATATGTTGACTCTAAGAAATATAATAGCACTACTTCCTTACGTTTGCGTATGTAATATATGAAAAATATAAGACTAATACTAAAACTTTTAATAAAAGTCTAAAAGAGCATTTTATTTTGTACTATGAAATAAACAAATATTTAAAATATGTTGGTTTTTATATATAAATTACTATAAAGTAAAGAACAAAAAAAATTGACTTATAAAGACTTGAGTCTTAGGACAACTACAAACAAATACGTATAGTCGTACAACAAAAGAGTTAAGATGGGGGCCGCCAAGAGTTTTTAGGGGTGAAAATATAAGATTTTTTATGTTTTGATATCTTTACAAACCGAAATAGTTTATATAAGTCTAGGATTACAATATCTATACTGTTTAAAATATACATTCATTGAAATATTTCTAAAAAAAAAAAAATTGGACCTTAATTTTGACAACAAAAAAGTGGATTGCAAAACTTCCTTACTTCTCCATTCTAAACCAACTAAATTTATCTATGCAAAGAAATCAAACTTCGTAAACGGTGTTGAAGAATAGAATTTAATGTTTTCTAAATGTTATTTTCAAATGATTGCATATAATTGTGAATTTGAAAAATAACATTATGAATATTTCATCTCCAAAAATGAATTGAAATATTTGACGGTGGTCATCATCATCATTTATTTATAAAATTTAAATAATACATAATATAGGGTGTGATACAAAAAAAAAATGCAGACTGTTATGGGCTTTAGCCTCTTTCAGCCTCTTAATTACAGAAAGTTTTACAAAACAAAAAAAAAACATCAACAATAATAATAGAAAACAAACAGAGATAGAACACACATAATTAGTAATAATCACTTCACTGCACGAAAAACGAATGATTTACATCACTGAGGGGGAGTGCTTTTTAAAGTCTTGGAGGAGTTGCATTAATGTGGGGTCGTTGGAGTTAGCGTAGGACGCCAGCACGGCAGGGGGGTGAGGGAAATATTTGACAAATATATTCCAAATAATGAATTTTATTGCAGTAAATTACAAACTTACGAACTAGTTCCGTTCCAAACTGTTGTTCGTATGTAAAATTTATTCGTAAGTCGATGGAATTTTAAAAATTTCAAAATATACTATTTTTAGCACACTTTATCATAGTTTTTACTTTTATATATGTTAAATTCCGTATTACTGACTGTATAAATTTGAAAAAAAAATTAAAATGAACAAAATACTTACAAATACTTTTCAATCTAGACATCACAATTATTTAATAAAAAATGACAAAAGAAACAAATTCAGCAAAACAGATAGTACATATTCCAAAAATATTATGTTTTATTAAAGAAATTATTAATTGTTGTTTGGACAGTTAATTTTTTATCACTATATATCTCCTTATAACAAGTTAGAGCTTTTAGAATTTTGTTCGTATGTCGGGATTTTGTAAGTCGGGGGATACCTGTATAAATTTATCACCAACCCACGATAAAAACTTTAAATAACATTTTTTGAATGTATAAAATGATTTGTGAATTGTATAGACATTTTGGGCATAATCATATATCAGCTGTGGTGTCCGAGTGGTTAAGGAGTTTGACTCGAAATCAAATGGGCTATGCCCGCACAGGTTCGAATCCTGTCCGCAGCGATTCTTTTTATATAAAGTTTACATAAAATGTATGTTAATTTAACAGTTTAAAACCTATTGATAACTTAATTTAAGTTTCAATATGTTTTTTAAAGTTAAATTTATTTGTAAAACGTTTCATAATATACAAACTATGAACATTAATTGATTTTATTCAATTTATATTTTGAACAATTTCGACATTACAGTGGAATCTGAAATTGTCCACAAAGAAAAAGTTGTAAGTGGGAAAAAATGTTTTGAGTAACGAGTATTTCTGAAACAAATTATGTTTTTTATGCGAGGTTTAACTGCACTTTATAAATATATATACATTACCTGAATATATTTGTTTTGTATATTACGGTTCTCATTCTATATTACATACTGATTTACAAATAAATTAGTTAACAGATGACATTCACGAGTAATTTAACTCGTGTGTAGTAATGAGAGAAAATTGCTTAAGTTTGCAGATTTAAATGTAAATGCTGACACATGATGCAGCACTAAAGACATCTTAAAATAATCCAAACGTAACACAGAAAATATAAATGGGAACAGTTAGGATTTATAAGACTATATTGGTATTCATAAAAGTATAAAAATCTATCATTTGATAAGAATTTTGTGCTAATTTAAAATTATCTAATTAGAAACGTTATAAATAATATTTGATACTTCAGTTTTAATTACAACAATCAATAAATATAGAAAATCAAAAGTTATATTTTAATAAAGATAAATTTATAGAAAGTACAAATGCAATCTATTTTGTCCAACATATTTTGTTGTTCGAAAACCGAAACTATTTTCCCATAAGAATTAGTATAAAATAGATATAATTATTTCTGGAATAATGAATGGGAAATGATTTATTTTCAACTATTTTTTTAAGACACTTAAGACTATGTACAATGAAATAATTACATAAAATCTTAAACAGTACAATTATAACAACATTTATTATAAAATATAAATTTAACTTCATTTTATCTGTATTGAGGACAATTTTCGCTAGTTTATCTGTTGGATAACCGAACGTTTTATGTAGAAAAGTTAACTAAATCAAAGATTTATTAATAAATATTTTAAAATAACATTAATTTACAATGTACAAGATAATAATTATAGTTATTATAGTTATATCCCTTAATTTTCTCAATATATTGTAAATTATTAAACAGATGTTTAAACTAATTTGTTTTGAGCAATAAATCGATTTCTAAATGATCATGTAATGTTTAAGAATCCAATATTAAGCTACCAATTATTCAAAGTAAAACTTCTTGTTTTCTATTTAATTATACTTAATTAACAATTTTATTCTTAGTTTTCTCCAAAAAAATACAAAAAGCAATAGTTAAAATTGATGCTCACAATTATAAAATTTTGAATTTACAACATATATTTGACCTTTGACCTGTCCGCGTGTCTTCCTTCGAAATGGATTCAAAGACATAAATGTAATCTAACTTCTTCGATTTGTATCACTCGTGAACAGCATTGAAGTATGTAGATCGCGTTATTGTATGGTGATTTCAGCACCTGATTATGCATATCGCGTACGGGATCTTCCGGATTTCAATTTCCATCAAGGACTTTGCAGGATTATAATCTGAAATCGCGATCTTCCTTGAGATAGTATTAATAACATATTATTTAGTGTGTATTCTTAAGGTTTTCACTTCGACATTACATTATGTAACAATAATAAATAATAACACTTATTGCATTAATTTATACTTATACAATAAAATATATATAAAATATACATGAATATTATTGGAACAATTGTATTACATATATTTATGGAAACGTGCACACAATACAAAGTAGTATGAATTCTACTCTTATTTAATTGTCTCAAGTCGCAAATTGTTATAAATTATGTCATAATATAGAATACTGAAACATCTTGTTTGCCGTGGGAAGTGTGACGATTTTATGCTATAGTTGAAACCATTAATTCTCTACGTCTTCGTTTCTCTGCTTTAATTAGTTATTTTTTTATTAATAAATTTATTAAATTAATTAGTGTTTCCATTATTTTTATACTCATTTCTATTTATTAGATTGTGCTTTTCTAATTAATTTCACTGTTTTATCCATTGTGTATTATATAATATTTAGTATAAAAAATAAATTTCTTAGTCAAAATATAAAAAAAATACACATTTTATTTGTATTTATAACTTAAATACATTAAATATTTGGTCAATCTAATAACTATATTATATAAAAATAAAGACAAATTGAGAAAGAGATTTGTAGATACAAGAATTTTTTTTAATTCTCTGGCAGCTCTCTGATTCTGATGAAATAAACCTTGGGCAAGGAGAAAATTCATCCATTGTCTTAATATATGTGCAAGTGGCGTAAATACGCATCCGTTTATGTATGTAAAGGAAATAGTAGGAATGTCTTCCAACCATGTGAAAATTCAATTACTTCTCCACTTATGAGAGCATTTCCACTATTATGTTATATATGTATATACGTTATATCGGCTATTCCATACACAATTCCCTTGATTCACTATAAATTACAAAACTTAACATTATATCATCCTTCCAAACCACTCACACGCATCGTTACCTACTTTAATCATATGAAAATAACGCAATTTCACTCTGATTCATTGTTTTACAATTTATTTGTTTTTATATTCTTATACATTTTTGTTCATTCATTCGAATTATTTAGTTAATCGTTGCTTTTGTCACTGAATAGTTTAACTTTACTGATTCACAATTTATTTTTCATTCTACTAACCCTTAACTATCGAGTTGTCCGGAAAGTTTCTGCCGATTTTCGCTAAGTACTATTGGCGATGTGTAAATATATCAGAATTGTGAAAAACAATGATCTTGTGTTCTAAAAAGTGAGATTTCAACCGTTTTGAGAACTATGTTTGATTTGGATCAAATGAAACTGACAGATTTAGTAGCCTCCTGATGATGGAAGAAAACAAACTGCATTTTAAACTTTGCTACTTTTCTATTACTGTAAAGTAAAAAATGCCACTAAAGCAATAACTAAGATATATTCTGCTTACGGAGAAGATGCTTTAGCTAAATAAAGTTTAGGAACATTATTCTATAAATTTAGATCTGATGATTTTAGCCTTAACATTCTGTTATTAATAAATCAAGACATTCATCGAGAATAACAAGCACTACACGACACGTGAATGAGCAGAAATATTAAAAATATCAAAAACAACTATCGACGAACATTTTTGAAGCTTGCGTACAAAAACCATTAAGATATATGGACTTTGCAAAATTCTTTTAACGCAATAACGATTAATTTTTAGTCGACATAAAAAACCATCAGAAGAAGTTTTTTTTGACAAAAACCTAATAATTTCTTGAAGAATGTAATGTTTAAGTTTGGTGAAAGATTAAGTAAGGCAGCGTTTTCCAAACTGTGAGGCGCGCCTCCCTGGTGAGGCGTGGACTAGTCTAAGGGGAGGTGCGAATATTAGTAGCAGTGAGCAATTTTCGAAAAATCTGCTAAAGTATAGATACATTCCTGTGCTCTTATCCATATTGCTGTAATACGCGTTCAAAGTTGAAAAATACTCGTTGTTGAATTGATTTACTCGAAAACTATAATAAATAGAATGATTTCATATATATGCATATGAAAGCTGAATGTTTGGGGAATCTAGCAAGTATAGATACATTCCTGTGCGCTTGTCCATATTGCTGTAATACGCGTTCCTTTTATGAAATAGAGGGGTGTTGGGAGGCGCCAAATGATTACATACTTTTGAGGGAGGCGTAGTAACATCAAGTTTGGAAACCACTGAAGTAAGGTATATAAATCAAAAATGGTGCATACATAGTTAAAAATGTTTATATCTATATATAAAAGTTTTAATTTTTAATTTTCGTGAAAAATCTGCACGAACTTCTAAGAATCTTGTAAAAATATCGTGTAAACAGAGGAAAAATCAAAAGATTACTTTTTGACATCGTAAAGGTATATTTATTTAAAAAAAAAACATGTCAATTCACGTTTAAATTCCGTGGCTTTATCAACAAGACGAACATTTGTAAGAAAATGTAATGCTAATTGGAAATCCACATTTCATCATCCTCTAGAGGTTTGTCAATTGAAAATTCATGTATATGGACAAATAAACCATCTGCTATAATTTTCGAAAGTTGTGACAAAAAAATTGTCAGCATGTTTATCCACAGATAAAATTTCACTTTTAATTAGGAAAGAAAAATGAATTTGCAAAAACCGTGTTATTTCCAAATCGTGTAAAAAAAATAATAAGCATATTGTTTTATGTTTTCTGAAATATTTCGTTCAGGATTTTTAAATAAACAGAAGAGTACAGTGATTATTGTAATTTTAATTCAGCTTTGTATAAGATGTTGCATATATCAACAATACAATATTTAAAATGTTGGATTATTTAATTTATGAATTATATACAAAAATCAAATAAAACCGATACGTTTTGAAATTAAATTGTTTATTATTTTTATTTAATACACTAATTTGTCTTTAATTATGGTATACATTACGAGTATTATATTTGTTTGAAATAAATAAACTCTTAAATTAAATTTATTTTATTAAACTTTTATTTAAATTGAAAAATATTGCAATTAGGATAACATGTAACGGATATTTTATTATTTTATTGATCAGTTAACTTGTATTTTATTCATCAATATCCGTAACATTTTATCGTGATTCATCTAACTCAGCGGTCGGGGAACCGGGGTAAATTACCCAAAATGGGGTAAAAATGAAAATTTTTTGGGTAATAGGGAAATTTTTCTAATTCCGTCTTACCAAACTCAGAGAGCGGTTCTCTAACTACTTTTCAGATCTTGATGTACAAAATGTGAATTGGGTTGTAGATCCTTTTAAATGTGAAATTACTAACATACCAGCAGAACCTCCAGGTTTGGCAGAGCAATTCTTGAACTTCCATCCAATACTGAAGCACGTATTCAATTTGAGACCAGAGCAAATCTGTCGTCTTTTTGGTTGTCAAAGGCTGCAAAGGCTTTCAAAATTGCACATGAGGAGGCGGTAA